>NW_027069488.1:17528-210074 GCF_002906115.3 Quercus suber | reverse complement strand
GATGTTGGTTGGTTTCTTGGATTCTATTAAGTATATCCATGTAAATTTTACTCACAGATGTAATTTATGTTTAAATGATAGAATTTAATATTTAAATTATGAATTCCCCATTATTAAATAGGCTCTAGATTTTTCAATTAATAAGCTTCTCGCTTGTACATAGTTTTTAACTTACTGATCAACATATCGTCATATGGTTTAGGGGTCACATCCATTCAAATTTTATTTATTGATTTAAAAAAAAAATCCATATCTAATTCAATTTCTTAATTAAAGCTACAGAAATCAATTAATTCTTCTGAATTCTTACCTTTATAAAAGTAAAATTACATTTACAAGAACATAATGAGCTCGTCTTTTAGATAGAAAAAGAAGAATAAATATCCTCTCTCTCTCTCTCTCTCAATATATATATATATATATAATTTCTTTGAGAATAAAGCATATCATTTCTAAAGAAAATTTTCGATCAACAATGTGGTTTACGGGTCACATCCATTCAAATTTCATTTATTTATTTTTTAAGAAAATCCATATCTTATTCAATTCCTAATTATAGCTACAGAAACCAATTAATTTTTTTTAATTCTACCTTTATAAAGTAAATTAATTATAGCAACAAAAATGGCTCGTCTTTTAGATAGAAAAAGAAGAATAAATATCCTCATATATATATATATATATATTTCTTTGAGAAAAAACATATATTTCTATCTAATAAAATTTGAGACACATAAAAAGAAAGAAAAGTAAAATAAATTTTGGTTCTTAAACTTTACTAAAAGTTTTTTTTTTTTCATCCTCAAATTAACTATTGAAAATTTTTTTTTTTTTTTGTCCCTGAACTATTGAAAATATTTTACTTTTTGATCTTAAACTTTACCTAATTTTTTTTTTCCGGTTCTTAATATTGAAAAGTTAGTTTTTATTCCTATTTCTCTCTCCAAATTTAAAAAAAAACTTTATAAAGTTTAAGGATAAATTTTTTTTAAAGTTTAGGAAGAAAAACAAACTTTTTGTAAGTTTAGAACTAAAATAATATTTTATCCATGAAAGAAACATACGAAGTTACTGTAAGTCAAGAAGGTTCTAATAATATTCTACAATATAGATGAGTTTTTTTAAAAAGAAAGAAAAGAAAGAAGAGAAATTAGAGATGGTTAATTATAAGTATATATCTATGTTTGTGTAGTTGCATCTTGTCAAGGCTAATAGCTCATGCAAGATTCAGTGCCATGGGGTAGTTGAACTTGATATTGTTGATGATCTGATGAGTTATGGTTCTTCTTATAACATAATCATAAGTCTTTTTGAGCACTCCAATTCTTTTGTTTTTGACACCTATCAAAAATATCATTGGAATTACTATCACCTCTTCAAACCTTGTGAACAACATCTTCTTCCAACAATTTAATTTATAAAGGGTTCTAATAATGTTTAATTAATTTTGAATATTTGTGAAACTTTTTAAATGATTACTTATAAACCTAGAAATCTAGAATTATGAAGTTTTTGTAATAAAAGATATTAAATAAAATTTTTTTTTTAAAGAAAACTTTTGCGTAACATTGTGATTTAGGATAATAACTTATTTGTTAGTTCTTTTTCTCAATTTATTTAGACACAACTTTTTAAAATTTCATTAAAAAAATAAAAATATAAAGGATAACAATTACATACTAACTTCATGTCAATAAATACAATTTAGCATTTTACGTAGATAATTCATACTTTTAAAAAAATGTATAAAGAGGCTCATTATGTTCTTGTAAATGTAATTTTACTTTTATAAAGGTAAGAATTCAGAAGAATTAATTGATTTCTGTAGCTTTAATTAAGAAATTGAATTAGATATGGATTTTTTTTTTAAATCAATAAATAAAATTTGAATGGATGTGACCCCTAAACCATATGACGATATGTTGATCAGTAAGTTAAAAACTATGTACAAGCGAGAAGCTTATTAATTGAAAAATCTAGAGCCTATTTAATAATGGGGAATTCATAATTTAAATATTAAATTCTATCATTTAAACATAAATTACATCTGTGAGTAAAATTTACATGGATGTACTTAATAGAATCCAAGAAACCAACCAACATCTTGTTTAATAAACCTAGCTACTGAGTGAGATTTGAATAAATAAATAATAATATTAAAAAGATTGCAGATCGCAAATTGTATTGGGTAAGCAATAAAATAATCAATATAAGTCCAGTACATAAAAATCAATCCTTTTTTTGGGTCCGTTTTGTGGTTTATTTGAATAATTTGACTTCAGAAACCAATGTGATAGATTGCAAAATATGTTGACCTTTTTGGGTTCATTTCCCAGTCGAATGCAGCGTTTATGTATTACTTTTTTTTGTTAAACAAGAGATTTTTGGAGTTCAGGATATATATTTGGTTGAATGAGTTAGGAATTATTTAGTTTAGAAAGTTAATTTAGAGAGTTAAATTTCATGAGATGTAAGCAAATGCAAATTATGTATTGATTTTGAAGCAATTATGTTTTTCAAATAAGCAGTTTGTATTCTCTTAAGCATTATACTAATTTGTGTTATTGTTGTGAGTATATCTAACAATAATGAGTTTATGCAAGAACATAATCTTAAACATTAAAACCAAGAAATAGGGCCAAAAAAGAAAAAGAAAAATACTATCTATAAAGAAAATAATAAGAATATTCTACCATAACTGATATCTAACTTCTTCTCAGGGCTATAGCATATATATATATATATATATACTAAAATTCTACCCTAGCCTAGTCGAATACTTTCTAACTCTAATTAAAGTCAGTTAAGATTTAGGGCTGACACAAGTGTCTTTTTTTTTTTTTTCCTTTTTTGGCAAGGTATCCGTATCCGTACAGAAAAAGGATTGGAGTTGCAAAAATATACATAAATACCGGGTTAAACCTATCCTACGCTCACACAAAGCACATTTGTAGAAACACAGAGAGCAAGAATCAAACGATGGAGGCAGTATTATCATCTTCATCCTCATCGACGCTTGAATGGCCAGGCGGGTTCGAGTTTGATCCACTAGACGAAGTGCTAGTGGTTCACTATCTTCATCCCAAGGCCACGGAAATTTCCTACTGTAAATGCCTTGAAGTAATCCCAGAACGCGATCTTTACGGCACTGAAGAACCGTGGCAGATCTCGGAGAAGATGGAAGAAGCTAATAACTGTATACGAAACAAAGAAGAGAAGCATCGGCAAAGGTTGTGGGAAAGGTGATGGTAATTCCAGCGATATTTTTTTTTTGTGCCTACCAACGAAAGAAAAAGAATCGGAATAAAAAAGACTTACCATTATGAGGAAAACAACGTCAAGACCGATCGAGAAGTCCAAGTCCAACGACGAGGACAACAACAACCCCTATCGCTGGATATTGCATGAGATTAGCCTTGATGAGTCCTTACTACAACACGCTAAGGTACGTACTAACCATCTCTAATTTCCTTTTCTTTCTTTGTCTTTTCTTTGCAGAAAACTTCTAAATATGGAATATTAGAAATAAGGTGACAATTTAAAGTGAGTCCATGTTCAATTTTAAGTGAGGTAGGTTCAATTTTAACTGAGGTCATTTCTCATATGTTTGTAAATAGATCAACCGATTAAGATTAAAATTTGTAGGTCTTTCCTTTTTGAAAACTTGTAAATATAGAATTTAGGTATAACTTATTTTAGACCTAAAGCGACAATTTTAAGTGATATGTTTCTAAAAAAAATTTTATTCTTGACATATTAAAGTATATTTGATTAATAATTTTTTCTTGCTTTTAAAAACCTTTGGGTTTGGTTTAAGTTTAGTTTCTTAACAATACTTAAAATATATATATATATATATATAATATATTCTTGACATACTATTTTTCTATTTCTTTGTTTGTATTTGTGTCTCATATATCTTCTTTTCTATTTTTTTCTTATATAATAATAATAATTATTATTATTATTATCGTCATCATCATCGTCATTGCAAGTCCACTTGCATTTGATGTGCCTCAATATAAGTTGTGTCAATCATGATTATAATACAATAGTTGTCAATGAGCTTTGCCGGCACTTTTTTCTCCCAGAACAATTAGTTGGAAGGTGAGGTCATGGGTTCAAGACCCACTAAGTGCCTTTGTAACTTACAAGTAATACAAAAAAAGAAAAAAAAGAAAAAGAAAAAGATGCAACAGTTGCTCCTTGCTTGGAAATCAGACTGCTATATGACAAATTTTATGATCTGCTACGTGAAATTATGATTGGTTGCAGGGATGGGTTGTTCTTTCTGATAAAGTGGGAGCTATAGAGATGGGACGCACACTTGCTGCACAAATACGATGGGAAGCAAGGGTGATTGACCTTCAAAATGGTAGTGACCAGCGGTTACTTGTTTGCCAGAAACCATTCGTAAAGAAATGATAGATTGAGCATCTGGAGGTCTCACCTTTGCGACAGAATACAATTTCTTCCTCTGGTAATTCTGCTAATTCTGTCATGCAATTTGGGAAATATTCTGGACCTTGTAATGTTTGCGCCTCCAAACCTTCTTAATTATATAAATGTACAATAGAAGCTTGACACGACTGAAATTATTATTTTATTTATATATATTAATTAAAACAATAATATTATATCAGCAAAAAAAATTATTATAATTTGGCACAATTTTATTTCACAACTCATAGTTGTAATTGGTAAAAGTTTATCACACATTTATTAATTATAACCCTTTATGGAGCGAATTATTGCATAAAAATATGCCAAATTATGTGTCCTTAACATTATTCTTCTTTTAATCTTAAATTTTTAAGATGTATTTAGTAGAGAAATTTGAGTAATATTGTTTGAATATTCTTTAAATACGTATGTGTAAAAAAATATATAAAAATGTGTGTAAATATACTTAAAATGTGAAAAATGTTACTCGAATATGGTGAATGATGATGCAGATATATATATATATATATATATAGTGCCTAAATGCGGTTGGAAATGGGTAACGTAGGAATGTAACATTTTTTTTTCTAATTAATATTATAAATTTTATCTGTAACATCACTTGTACATCATTGTTATTACTTTGATTGATCCAGTGACACCAACATGCTATTACTATCTATGGGTGATACAGTAACTTGTACGGGATTTGCTGAAATGAAGAAAGTTGAAAATCTATACTGTGTTGGTTGGGCTGTATGCTAATTAGAAGCTCACCGATGTTTCTCCTATCCTTCACTGCCGACACCATTGGATTGGACAGTTCCAAAATTGGTGACGGGCTGGCATTCTTCCTGATCCCACCAAATACAGCAGGACTGCAGGAGCAGGGGGGGTCTAGGCCGCCTGTGGAAGACACGTTCCCCTGACAAAAATAGTAGTGCGTGAACCTTGTGTTTGATTTTTAGGCTGTGCCCTCCCCTGACAAAAATAATAGAACTTAGATAATTGTTTGTAGCAAAGGAACCAAGGATATAGGCCTTTACCGGTTTACCCAAAAAAGCAAAAAAAATGTTGTGGCTCTTTGTTGACCAAGTATCCACATGAGCACAACAGGGTTTCAGAAATCATGTCTTCCTTTCAACTGCTACACCTTTTTAAGAGCATCTCCAGTCATCAANCAATCGGGTTACGGGTCAAACGGCGTCACGGGTCAAAAACGGGTCACTTTAAGCGGGTCAAAATCGGGTTCGGGTCATCGGGTTGCGGTCGGTCGGGTCGGTCGGGTTACCCGTATTTTTCACATGAATTTTTTTTTATATTAATTTTATATAGAAAACAACATGTATTCTGTCATTTGGAAAGTTATGCAACAATATTACTAATGTAAAATGCATTATTTTGAATTCACCACTATATCAAGAATGAACTCAATTAAACTTATTAATACTTATTCAACAATTTTAAAATTATACAAATCCTAACATTACTATCTAAAACAAAATAACACAAAGATAAGTAAAACAAATACACAAGTTTTATTTCTACACAATATCAACATTCCAAATATAAAACAAAATTACAAATGACTTATTGGATAACTCATTTGATAAAGAATAAAAATATATAAGAAATTTACAATCTTGAAAATTAATTTTATAATCTATTATCAGTTGTGGTTGACACTCTATTTCAATTTGAGATATACTTTAAAATATGATTGCTTACTTATATACATGGTCTCTTTTATGAATATCATATTATTGTTAAGCAACACACACTCTAGGATATATCATAATTTATTTTGAAAAGCTGTTTATTTTGGACATAAATTATTAAAAAATAGGTCTAAGTATTCATAATTTATGCTAATTTGATACTTTAGCTTCACTATTTTTACACTTGTGAATATTTCTTACATGTCTACAATTTTAAATATATGTTTTTAACTCTATTGTAACCAGATTATCTTGGCATGTACTTTGTTATTTGATATCTAAAAATATTCACTCATTACAGAATGTTCAATCATTAATCTTTCAATTAATTTGCATATAGTTATGTAAATGTATCAATTGTTTCCTTAAAGTTCACAATAAACAATTAAACCAATATTGTCTTAGTTTTACTATTTTTTTTACCCAAAAAAAAAGTTTTAAAAAAATTGTTCGGGTTCGGGTCGGGTCGCGGGTCGGGTCGGGTTGACCCGCAAAAAACACGGGTCGGATCACGGGTCAACCCGTTTTTGCTTCGGGTCAAAAAAATCGGGTTCGGGTCGGGTATTTTTCGGGTCGGGTCAGGTCGGGTCAGAAAATTCTGACCCATTTTGCCATGTCTACCTTTAAGTTGAGAAGGGGCCAAATCAATGATAAGAGTGGAAAGTTTTTCTCGTTTGGAAAATGACAGAAACCATTGACAATCACGAGAAGGTAATCTCTAAACAGTATAGCATGTAAGTATAATAGAAACACGTGACTTTCTAGACAACTCTCTCTCCCTCTGTAGGAGTCTTTTACTCTCGCCTAGCTAGTCGAGTATCTCTCTCCCTCTCACGCTGACTGGGTCTTCTCTAGGGTCCATCCCTCTCTTTCTCTCTCTCACGCTGTTTGGGTCTTCTCTCTAGCGCCGCTATGGAGCAAGTAGTGGTGGATGGTCTTCTCAATCTCTGTCGAACGAAAGAGGAGGAGGAAATCACCATCACAACGTGCTGTAGATCAGACCTGTTAGAAGAGTGCTCATTGAGTCTTTTCGGCAAGCTTTTGTCGAATAGACAACAAAACCAACATGTGCTGAAAAATACTCTGAGATCGGCTGGGAAAATGGGTTCCGATCTTCAGATTGTTGATGTTGGACATAATGTTTTGCAGTTCAAGTTTGGTTCAGAACACCAACTCAAATGGGTTGAGAAAAACGGCCCATGGAATTTCGAAAACAACCTTTTATTACTTAGTAGATGGAGAAGAGGTCTTACGGCATCCAAGATTGATTTTTTGCACTCTCCATTCTGGGTTCAGGTTTGGGGGCTCCCATTTGAAATGATGGATGATGAAGTGGGAAAGGAGCTTGGAAATAGTTTGGGGAAGTTCATTGAGATGGATAAAAGGTTTGTGCAAGTTGATCAAGCGAAGTTTATGAGGATTAGAGTTGATCTTCCACTGGAAAAACCTCTCCGACGTGGGGGGAAGATAACTAATATGGAGGGAGGAAAATTTTGGGTAACCTTCAAATATGAAAGGCTCCCAACTTTTTGCTTCCTGTGTGGCAGAATGGGGCATGATGATAAACATTTCCTAGAAACTTCAGATTGGCGCAACGCCCCAAGGCAATACGGTGACTGGTTAAGAGCAAATGGCAAGGTGGGTTTTGATAAGTCACGGTCTACCGGTAGTGGGGACAGAGATGAAAATGGGGGTGATAGAGATGCAGAAAACATTCAGACAATAGCCAGAAATTCTTAAGCGTCGACGATGGAAGGTGGTGAGGGTAGTTCTAGAATTCGCAGGAAGCAAACACTAAGTGACAAAGGGAGCATGATGGGATGGGAAGTCACGAGAAGTCCAATGTGTCAATCAGCACAGAAACTAGACGGACAGAACAACTCCATTCAAATTCAAATGGAACGTGCTCTTGAACAGAATACTTTCCCACGTGCCAACTTGGATGGCTCTCTAAATGGGCCCTTCGGTGTTATGGACAAAGATAGAAGGGCTGGTTATGTTTTATCTGATGTGGGCCAACAATTAAATGTTGAAAAAGAGATGATGGATGTTTCTAGCCCATCAAAGCCAAAGACAAGCCCAACGAACACTAAGAATTGTGTTGAGGACAACTTAAACCCAAAGGGTGAAGAAAATGGCAAGGCAATACGCCACTGGAAAAAAATAGCACGAGAAAAAGGTAAAAATAATAGCCCAACTTCTGAAATTCAAACTCAAATCTTGGGGCCAAACGGAGGGGAAAAATAACTTTCACAAAAGAAGAAGCTCCAACTCAGAAGAAATAGTGTTCGGAAACTACCAAGCTCTCCAATGAGAAAGATGAAAGATCAGTGGTGTCTGCTAGGCAGCACCGCCGGGAGCCATGAATCCCATAAGTTGGAACTGTCGAGGATTGGGGAATCCCTGATCAGTTAGGGCGCTGCATGATCTTGTGCGGTCTTGGAACCCCAAAATTGTCTTCCTTACTGAGACAAAACTAAAAAAGAATCGCATGGAAAGAATAAAGAATAGAATTGGGTTTGCAAATGGTCTGATTGTGCCTTGTGTTGGTAGAAGTGGGGGAATTGCTCTTCTCTGGACAAGGGAAATTAATTTGGAGATTAAAAGCTATACAAGATTCCATGTTGATGTAGTAATCTCTGAGACCAGCAGTGATTACAAATGGAGGTTAATCGGTTTTTATGGCCATCTAGAGACACATAAAAGGTACGAATCATGGCACCTTCTTGCTTTTCTTAATAGTCAATTCCAACTTCCCTAGTTATGTCTAGGTGATTTTACTGAAATTCTTTCAATAAATGAGAAATTTGGGGGAGCAAACCGCTCTTAGCATCAAATGGATGGTTTTAGGCATATTGTTAATTATTGTGGCTTCCATGATTTGGGCTATTGTGGTCTGGATTACACATGGAGTAATATGCAAGAGGGGGAGAATAGGATTTGCCTTAGACTTGATAGGGCTTTGGNAAATAATGAAACACAAAATTTCTCAAAATAAATACCATGAAACTATATACTATAATCTGTGAGCACTAATAATATACTTCAAAAGCCATAAAATCAAACATAAGGTAATTTATCACAAAGATACCACACTACCACATAGATCGGTTAGGGGATACACTTATTCACAATTGGCATGATATTATCCTCTTGGCCTTATGGGCAGTAGTCTCACCCACACACAATCAATGAACCTCTTCCCCCTAAGGGCAGCAAAGAAGAACACGTCATCTAAAGTGAAAAGGCACTGACTTAGATCTGATTCTGTTGTCACAAAGACTACGGAAACCAAATAGGGTGATCATTGAAAAATCACACATGGCATAGAATTGAAATAGCATAAACCTCATAGGTTACATGTATTTTTAAATACATAGTTTATATCCAGGTAGTTTCAAAAAAACCTTAAACAATCAAAACTTCCATAAAGTTTGTAAGGTTATCAATTTCATTCTTTGTCCAAAAAGATTGTATATCAATTTCCCAAATAATACAAGACAAAATAAGCACCTTTAAATTTTCTAATATACCATAAAATCCGTGAATTCCTTATAAAAAATTAAATAAAAAATACTCATATTTTCCATGTCAACAATTCATGCATTTCCTCATATGCAATATTAAACATGATGCGCTTTTTATATACAATCATATATAATAGGGTCATAACACAACACTTTCTAAGAAAACAAAGTTCCACAAATAATTTTCCAAAATGTGTTTAACCCAAAACAACGTTTATGCAACAAGATTATTTTCCAAAAATCCCATTAAAAAACTATTTACCTTACATCCTACAAAAAGCCTAATTCTCCAAGTTCCAAAGGAGATTATTTAAAACCTAAACAATATCAAGAAAACCTATCTCAATAAGCATAAAACTTGAAATTGCGTCTAGTTACAATTTAGCAATTTCCAAATAAGGAATTAATTAGGCAAGCCTAGTATTTAACCTCATATATAATGCATTCCACTTCCAAAGTTTCTCAACAAACTAATTACAAGGCATAGACTCCAACTTGTTCTCATAAATCATTCAAGGTATTATTTCTATTATCAAAACCTCAACACCTTATAAATAGTTTCTACAAGATTTATATAACACCATCAAGAGACCCATGACACCAAAATCATAATATTCTCCAAAACAAACAATTAGAATCTTTAACTAGCTCCAAATAATCAATAAAATTTATATTCACCATCTATTTCACATTAAAAAGCCAAAACCCCCAAATCTTCACCACTTAGATTGCCATTATTGTAAAAACTATAAACCCACTCATCAAACAAATCCACCAAGACAAAACCCATACATATAAACACATGAATATCACTTCCAAAGCTCATAAAATCACATGAATATCATTATCAAAACTTAGATTAAAATAACCTCAAGCAAAAACATATAAATCTACCAAAAAGATTAGAAATTTTTACTTCAAATTAAATATATGAAGGTGCTTAGATGTTCTTAAGGATTTTCCAGTGATCTTGCTGGAAAAATGATGGTGGAGATGGTGGGGAAGGAGGTACACTGATGGGAGAGGATAAGAGAGTGTGAGAGAAGTGTTTGTGTTGTGTTGAGAAAAAAAAGAAAGAAAGAAAAAGAGGATAAAGGAGTGATGGCTGGCCAAAGAGAGTGAGGGAGTGTGTGAAATGTGTAGTGGGAGATAGAGGGGTAGGTGGGGTATGTGGGATCCAAAAAAATCTGACCTTATCAACATCGATCTTGTAGGGTGCATATGAAATGCACCAAATTTGTGCATAAAGCTAATGCCTCTGCATCTTGGAACATTCCCATGCTTCTCTTTGCATGTAATAAGAGGCATGGAAACTATGTGATGTGGTGGTGTGTTGCCTAGAGCAAAAAATTCATAGAGCTTGACAAGCCACCAAAAAGGATCACCACATTTGAAATAAAACTCCAAGAAAGCTTGATGAGTTGCAATGGAATCGGTCATCTCAAGATCGATAGCTCTGATACCAAACGTTAGGGAAATTGATTTAATTAGAGGTAGTCACACTCCATAGAAAAATATTGAGAGAGAGAAAGAAATGCACTGAGCAATGAATTGGTTAATTCTTCAATGATATCTAATGTTGAATTATAATTAAGTATTTATAGGAGACTAGCTCTAATCTCATTAGCTCCCATGGCTTAAGATAATTGACTAGTTAAATTAACATGTGCTCTATGAATTAAGCCATGTGTTGAATGAGCTACATATGCTCAATTTCTAACTAACTTATCCTTATCTCAACTAACTAACTAACTAACTAACTAACTAAAGGGAATACAATAACTCTTAGGAGATTACAAGACATTTGGTATAATTTGGGGTTCCTAACACAAATAGGACATGAATGTAAATATGTAGTAAAAATATTTGCACTCTAAATTAAAATTTTGATATAAATAACAAATATTGGCTCATAGAGTTTCCGGGATATCTTATGAACAAGGAGTGGGTAGGAAGTAGAATATTTTGGAAAAGACCTAGACACCACTTCTTTATATATATACTAGTGAATAACATGTACAAACGAGAGAGTTTTTTAATTTTTTTTAATTTTTTTTATTATTATTAAACTCAACATCTTGGAAACAAGAGATTCAATTTCATATTGAAGGTTGTTTTAGTTTGACAAGAAAAGTTTCAATACTAATTGATATCAATGTACCATTTTGGGGTTACTGCTATTTATGAATTTACATACATAATATATGTTTATGAACATGTAAAAAAAAAACATACATACACATAATATATGTTTATGTATGTTTAAGAAAATGGTATTCACAAACAAATTGATTGCTCCCATAATTGTATGCAAATAAAAAAATACACAAATTTATACTAAGAATTGATAACTAAATTCTACCTAAAATTATATTTATTGAGTTAATTAGACATAATGGTTTCTTTTACGATCTTGAAAAATAAAATTAGATTTACCAATCTTGTATTGTTAAAACTTACATGCCTCTAGATTAGATTATATTATAAACATGTGCTTATATAGACTTGAAATTAGATTATATTTTATGCTTATATGGAAATAAGACTTGGAGGTTTACTTAGTGTTTGGTTGGATTTCAATCTCGATCGAATAAGCTCAGTTATGTACACAAATTATGTCTTTATCATTGTATACTTTTTGCATAGTAGTGTGACGGTGCCTTGGGCATTACTTCTGAGCTTGGAAGTCAGCATTACTGCAACGTCGCATGGAAAGTATTACTGCGACGTCTCCTTGGACATTAATTCTGTGCTACGTAGTTAGCATTACTGCAATTTACATGCATATGGAAAGTAATTTCATATTTCAAAATGTTTCTAGATTTATAAATCATTTGTTATTTACTTGATTACTTCCTTGAATATCACACAGGCTTTTTCTTGGAGTTCTATGCCATGTGTTTACTTAATAAAAAATAAAAAATTTCCATTCCATGAGAAGAAAGCCACAAGGGTGAATTTTAAGAGAATAACTTAAGGATCAACCTCTAAGTATTGTACATAAATTTTGCCCATAAATTAATTAGTAAATTTTATAATTACAGATTTTATGCGTAAACAAAGGTAGAAATTAATGTTTTTAACATACTGGGTAAAGTTATTCAACCAAATCAACAAAGTTTGTAATGGCATAAATTCAGTATTATTCAGAACATTAACGAATTAAACTTGAGCAAAAGGGTTGAGTTCATTAATAACTCATGTTCGGTAAAGTTTGATAACAAAATAAAAGAACCAAATTTCAACATATATCTTAGTGTTCAAATTTGCTTGATTACTTTATAACCCTACCCTTGATCTTCTTCAGCAAATTAATGAAATAAACCAGAATAAAAAAGTTGAGTTCAGTACCTAACTCAAGTTCGGTAAAGTTTGATAACAAAATAAATTAATCAAATTTCAGTATTATCTTATATATACGTAGCATGATAACTTGTATTATTTGTGAAAGGAATGTACCACGAAAAATCTTACAGTCCTTAAAATGTTCAAATCTCCTATCCATAAACATTGATATGGAAAATGAGACTGCTTGGTTTCAAGGTTTTTAAACCCGGACCGTTCATTGACCGTAAAGGAAAGAGGTTCAAGGTTTTTTAGGTCGAACATAGGTCAAACTAAGGTCGAACCGTGATGATGTCATAATTAATTTAATAATTATTTAAAATATAAATAAATATATTAAATTAATAAAAGTAGAAAAATGAACTAAAATAGTCCAAATAAATATAAAGATCTATTTTTCAAATGTCTTTTTTATATCATAACTTTTATAAAGCAAATAAGAAATATTAAATCTTAAGCAAACCTAAATCATTTTTTGTTAATGCTCAATATTTTACTCTTTTAATTTTATTTATTTATGAGAGCTTATGTCTAAATTATCTTAAATCATGCTCAAGCCCATTTGACAACCCAGTAAATTGTTTTATGCTGAAACCCATTTGAATATTCAACCATTTATGAAAATTTTAAACATAAAAAATAAATAAAAGCTAGAAGAGTGACAGTACAAAGCATTAAAAAATTGATAAAATAAAGAACAAAAGCCCAATAAAATTTTTAAAGGAGTGAATGACACATTGACACTTGACGGCATACATTTATTTAAATTTTAAAAATAAAAAATAAACAACAGCCAAAGAAGGACCGGACAAACCATTAAAAAATTGATTAAACTCAATAAAGTTAAAAAAAAGAGTGGATGAAAGCCTGTACTTAAAGTCTGTTTGGATACAACTGATTGTTGCTGAAAGTTGCTGAAAACTGATTGTTGCTGAAAACACTGTAACAAAATAATTTTAAATAAATGAATAGTATCGTGGGTCATATTTTTAATATTTTTTAATGTATGAACAATGAGTGAACAGTGCACGCACTGTTCATGCACAGTAATTTTTGTCTCTAAAAAGTCAAGAAAGCTGGCCAAAAAAAAAAAAAAAAAAGGGAGAAACCGCAACGCAGAAAACACATAGCAACTTTGAGTGCTATCCAAACTGGCACTTAATGTGTGACAAAAAGCAAGTTTACTCATCTTCAAACTAGATTAGAAGATTCTGGAGTGTAAAGGAAAACGCAGGATGAGGGCAAAATGCAGAAACAACAAACAAAAACTATGCAGAGAAAGATAAAATGCAGAAACGACAATCGGAAAAAATGCAAAGAGAAAAGGGGCGAGCGAGACTGAGAAGAAGAATAAGAAGAAATGTTGGTGCGATCTCAAGGTCTGAGATTGAAGCTTCAACAGTGGCTGACCAGTAAGTAGCAAAAAAAAAAAAAAAAAAAAACTCTAAATCGACCCTACGAAACCATGATAACCGTCCACGGTTTCTAAACCCAGGAGGTTCAACCGTGGTTCGCACGATTCACTGAGTTTTTCATGTATGCCGGTTTTTGAGGCTAAAAGAACCGCTTTGGTGGACGGTTTTCGATTAACCCGGTCGGATCGTACGGTCCGGTTTGCGTTTCAAAACCATGCTTGGTTCAAGTAGGAGCAACTATATATATAGTGGTGGAGCCAGAAAATTTTCTCAAGAGAGGCAATCCAAATGTATCATTATATTCCGTTAACTTTAACTCTCTATATGAATGCGTATGATTTTATTTTTGGAAAACAACAAAAATCTTTTGCTAAAAAAATTTACTTGTATATTTTTATTAAAATATACTTTAAATACTTTTTTTTTTTGAGGAAATACTCCTAAAATTAATGACTTATATAAAAGAATGACAATTTTGCCCTGTCTCACCCTGCCCCGCCTTGCAAAGGTGGTGGGGCGGGGATGAGGCAATATTTTGTCCTCACACCCCGGGGCCAAGTGGGGATGGGTTTAATATTTTTATCCCCACCCAATCTCCGAGTCCAAATCTTCTGTCCCACTTTTTCTGCTCCACTCTATACTCCACCAATAAATACATGCCACGTGATATTATTAATTAATAACTATAGGATTAATAATTCAATAATGATAATATTTAATTAATTAGGTGAACACATGGCAAGTATTTATTGGTGGAGTATAGAGTGGAGCAGGAAAAGTGGGACAGAAGATTTGGACTCCCCAATCTCCACCCCGCACTAATAAGGACTATAATTGTAAATTTAGTAAACCTTAAATCACTAATATTTAAAGTGGAACACAAGATGTGGGATAAAATATTTTTGGCAAATTACAACTTACTTACCTATGGTTTGGTCGAAATTTAAGTTGCCTATTTATGGTTTGAAATTTGACATTTTAACCACCTGAAGTTAGTTTAGTTAGAATTCTATAATCACTTCTTTTAAAAACAAGACTAAATATGTAATTTTGCTCCACTTTTATATCTCTCTCCTCAAAAACACAAAAAACATAAAAATACAAGAGAAAATAAGATCAAAAGCTAGTTAGTAAATTTTTTTATTCAATGTCTTAGCATTTCAAACTTGTTTTCCCATTCATTGCTTAAATGCATAGATTGAAACAAATACCATTATAGAATCATCAGATCTAGCAACCATACAAATTCCTTCATCAGATCCACCTCCAGTACAAAAAAATTGGAGCTCTAATATATAGGCGTTATGGCCATCCAATCAAACAACGATCTTAATACAATCATCTTAAGCTCCGTTGTCGTACTTTCCAATCCTTCAAAAGCTTGATTGTTCTGTTCACACCTAGTGGCCCACGGCCCACATAAAAAAAAAAAAAACACACACACACACACACACACACACATACACACACAAAAAAGGCTTTCAACAGTTGCTACCCCTAAGTTTGCCAATCACGTCCATCCAGCCAACATGTCCACCACACACCGGGGCATAACTTATTGCACCATATAAGCATTATAAGAGCATCGATATCAGTTGGTGGATACTCTTCTATAATACAAAAACTTCCTCATTTTATACATTTTGGCCAAAAAACCTCTCACATCAGCTCATGTAAACATGTGTAAAGTCTTCTAAAAATTTCCATAAGCTACAATAGTCGTGCATATATACATGGTTACTGTAACTCATCTATACATTATTTTAATAATTTTTAATTTCGCTCTTTTTTCTCTCTCTCTTCTCCATCTGCACAACTACTAACGCCATCATCATTTGCTTCTTCCTCTGATATACACACTCCCACAGACAAAATCAAAAATCAACCACAAAAATAAATAAAAAATCAACCACAAAATCAACAACAAAATCACCCACAGACATCACAAAACCAAACACACCCACACACGAACACTCTAACGGAGACAGAGAGAGTGGATCGACGCTTGTGGTGGATCAGCGTGCTTGGATCGTAGTGCTTGGATCAGAGTTCTTCTCGCCGTGCTTCAATTGGAGATAGAGAGAGTGGATCGGCACTTGTGGCAGATCGACGTGCTTGGATCGGAGTTCTTCTCGTCGTGCTTGGATCAGAGACAGAAAATGGATCGGCACTTGTAGCGGATCGGCATGCTTGGATCGGAGTGCTTGGATCGGCATTCTTTTCGTTGTGCTTGGATCGTAGTTCTTCTCGGCACCGTGCTCCCTGCTTGGATCAAAATTTCAGAGAGTTTGAAATAGAGAGGAGTTTCAGATATGAGTGAAAATGTTGGAATAGAGCCTATAGAGGAGTTTCAAAGAAGACTCTAGAACAAAGTCTCGTGAGTGGAGAGAGAGAGGCTCGTGAGTGGAGAGGGAAGGTTTGAGATAAAATAGTAACAAGAAAAGTAAGAAAATGATTATTTAAATAAAAGAGGTGATAGAATAGATAAACTGATGTGGGTGTTTTGTAAAAATGGATGTGTAAAATAGAAAAAGTAGGTTTTTAGTGTAAAAATGGGTGTGTATAATACACGAACTGATGTGGTTGCTCTAAGCTATAAGATGGAGAAGGAGGGAAAAAATGATGGAAGTTGTGTTTATCCAAATAAACCTAAGACCCAAGTATCATCAACACACAACTTACAACCCAGATTTGCAAAAACCCAGCAACTTATTGTTCACAAGAAAGCCAAACCCATCATTCTCATCTTAATAAAGAATTCTTACCCATATATGGCTTTTGATACATAGACCATCATGATTCAATAGCTTTTGATTTGCTTGTAGGAAGTTTTTTTTTTTTTTTTTTTTTGGACTGAATTGAAGAATGGAAGTCCATAATTAGTTGAGTTGGATGATGACTTTAGTTTAGGCAAAGGAAGCTTCTTCTTTTTATCTTTACCAACATCTTTTCTTATCTTATTTTACTTTGTGTTTTTATGATTTTTGTGTTTTTGGAGGAGAGAGACATAAAAGTAGAACAAAATTACATATTTAGCCTTATTTTTAACGGAGGTGGGTTATGGAACTTTAACTGAGCTAAACTTAGGTGTGTAAAGTATCAAATTTCAAATCACATGTAGGCAACTAAAATTTCGACCAAACCACCCAAACCACAAGTTGGTAAATTGTAATTTGACCAAATATTTTTTATTCTAATACCTACTACCGCACTCTGACCCTTCTCCCTTCTCTATATGTCATTTTCAAGTTTCAAATACTGCCATAAGCCAATTAGCCAAAATCCACTCCAACGTTGCTTTTTAGGTTCATCTCACTCACTATCTTCCCTTTTGTTTTAATGTTTCTTCAATTAGTTTTTTTCAATTAAAATTTTATTTTTCCTATCTAAATTTGGAATTTTTTTTTATAGCTATTGAAGAAGCACAGTTGGAAGGAAAAAATGTACCGATCTCTTGGTGCTTCCAATAGGTTTGTTTCTCTTCATATTCCGAACGTTTCAATTTTTATTTTGTTATAAGACAATGTTTATTTTGTTATGTATTTGGAGTTTGAATTATGCTGTTACATATTAGACTATTTAAGTACTTGGTTTATTTAAATGCTTGGATTTTAAAACATTTTGTTTTGTTGTGATTTATATTATTGTAGAAAAAATTTTATTTATATATATAAAATTGTATTAGGGGCAAGGTAGGGCGGGTCCCCGTGGGGCCCCAAGGGGCGGGGATAGTGCAAGGTAGTTTGCCCCAGGACGGGAAGGGAAATAACCATGCAGGGCGATCGAGGATGAAGATCCCATCCTTCAACCCCACCCTGCTCCATTTCCATCCCTACTTATACATGACAAAAAAATCAATATTAAAAGGAAAATAAAGGAAACAATAATAAATTAAAGAGCATTTACACTTTTTTTTTTTTTTTTAAATGAAAGGGGGAAATCACCTAAAATTAACTCAATATTTTAAACTTTTAGTGTGCGTTTGGATGCAAATTAAAAAGCTAGATTATTTTACTATTCAGCTTATTTTTGCTACTATTCATGAACCCCATTGCATTTTTTGCTACTATTCATAGATCCCACTGTATTATTTCAACTAACTTTTATTTTTATTTACAATACTTTCAACAAAAAAATTTTAGTTTTAGCAAAATAAGCGGTTCACAAACAGACCTTTAACATTAAATAGAGGGGGAGGGGGCCTTTTTTTGAAAATCCAAGGGCCATGGCCCCCCTAGCCCCTCTCCCTCCGCCTATGTGTATGTGTGTAGAGAGAGAGAGAGAGAGAGAGAGAGAGAGAGAGAGAGCTATGATTATAGTGTTAGTGTTTCAAAATTAAAAAATTATTAAGGCCAATGAAATACTAATTGTTACATGTGTACTTGGGTGTAGGAATGAACCTAAGATTTCAAGTTAGAGGGGCCCGGAGTATGAGCCAAAAAAAAAAAAACCTTCAAATAGGCATCCATATAGTTTTAACAAATTATAAATACACAAAATCATTATTTCTTAATACATTAAGATGCAATCATCTATCAACAAATAAGACAAAAAAACACAAAATAATATTGTTCTATAATGCTTGGCTAGCTAGGAGTTTTTTTTTTTTTTTTTGGTGAAATTAGAAAGCATTCACTGTAGTGGTGCTAAAAAATTTAGCTTTTAGCGTCCCTAAAAGCTAGTGGAGATGATGATGGTAATGATGCTTTAGGCTCAGAATTTGATGAGGAGATGATGACCTCTTAGTGATTTGCCCTTTGTCACTCATGACAAACAAGGGGGGATACTTTTGGTTATGAGAGAGTAGTCTTATTGTTAGGGGGAGAGCTAGATTAGTGATGGGGGAGAGTTTTGAGAGATGTAGTGAGGTTTTTGTTGTATAGGTTTCTCACTACGTGTACAGTTGGTTTTGTAACCATTTTATATAAATTTTGCTTTATTTGATATATATGATGATGATGTATTTTTTTCACTCTTTATCTCACAAGTGTTGTTTTTTTTTTTCTTTTTTATACACATGTTTCTTGGTTTATATAACTTGTCTATTTTTTTCTTACTTGATTCATTAATGGATCTTGTTTAGTGTTTTAATTAAGATAGGTTACAAGTCTTTCATACCATGATCTCTCTTCTTGCAAAATTTTTCAAGAGTTCATAGTATTAGTTAGACTTATGTAATTTTTGTGTACTTAATTGGGGAAATTGTTACTTTATACTTCTCTCATAATTATGTTTGTAGTTTTGTCACAGATTTTCAAATTGGGGAGATTATTCAGGTCATATTTTCCATGTATTGGCATATCTTTTGACAAAATGTACTTTATTTGTAATGTGGTAGATTTAAGATGGGTTTAGTGTATCAAGAAGTATGTTGCACAAACATCGCAAGTGGTATCATTAAAGACATGAAGATTGAACTAAGAAACAAGTGAAGAAAAGTTGTTTCAATGAAGCTCAACATTGGTCTTGACACTAGCATCTATTGAGACTTAATGAAGAATTCTTGACACAAGCTCGATCTATCGAGATCTATGATTTTAGAATTTCCAGATCTGAATTTCGGCCTATGATGACTTGGATAGTTAGGGTTTCGTTCACTAAACTTCTAGACCATATAAAAGCCTTATTTTAAAGTCATCAAAGAAATAGAGGCTCAATTAAAGAACTCATACACTTTGTGAGAAGCTACTACGTTTTGTGCACCTTAGGGTTTTGTAATCAAGTGTTTCCAGATTTTCAATGTGCTTTGAAGTGAAGAACTTTGCAACCAACAACAGTCAATCAGTTGTTGAGAGTTAGTCACGTGCTAGGATCTGTGCAAAGAAAAGAAATCTCTACAAGAGCAAGTCCAATTGGGGATTGGAGTGAAAGTTCAACCGTAGGTTGGTATTTTAGGATAGTTTAGGGTAGTAGTAAGATTCCTTATATTTGTAACCACTTGTTCTTGATTAGTGGATTCTTGGGAGTGGTGACTTAAAAATCACCTGATGGAATTTTTGCCTTGTGAGAGGTTTTTCACATTCATCAACAAATCACCGTGTTTATTTATTTTCCACTACGCTTAATTTATTTGGTGATTTGTTGGTGCCTTCATGATTTATATGTAATTTAACATAATTAATTAACTTGGGTAATTAAATTAATTAACCGGAGTCAATCTATAACCCAAAAAAATCAATTCTAAATTTGTTTAGAGAAAAAAATAGAACAAAGTTTAGCTACAAAATCGGTTGTAACCTTAGGCTACAAACTCACTTAATATCTTTTCATTGGAGATGAATTTTGACAAATCCACCATTGCATTATATCTTCTTCTTATAGCCTCAATGTTTGCAAAATTTTAAGAAAATTAAAGACCAATAGCTATGTCATCAATAAATTTTTAAATTGCAAGCTTTTGTAATTTAAAATTATGCATAAAATATAAGTTTATAGATTATATAATATATAATATCTGATTGACACAAAATTTGACATGTGTATTAAGAGTGTAAAGAACATGCAATTCAACGGTTAGATTTTCAAAATATGTAATAATATATATTTTATTGAATGAGTTTGTAGCTTAAGGCTATAACAAATTTTGTAGCTAAACTTTGTCGAAAAAAATAAAAGGCAGATGGGCATCTTTGTGTGTGTGTGTGGTGTGTGTTATCTCATCTGCTCTACACATTGTTGTGAATTGTGATTGTGAGTAATGGATAACGATGGTGATGATGATGATGATTAAAAAGAGTCCAGCAACAGCCACAACCAGGCGTAGCCATCTAAAAAGTAAATGCTTAAACATTTGAACATTTCAATTTGAATTTTTTATTTATTTAATATGACGTGACAATATTGTTAGAGTTGATGTGGTATAGAAAATAATTTCTTATTACTCCATTTGACACATCAATTTTTTCCATGTAAAGAATAATAGTAAAGACTAAATTAATACAACACTGAAAATGTTAAGGACCAAATTGACACAATTGAAAGATTAAAAACCAAATTAACATATGGTGTGAAAGATTAAAACCAACTTTATAATTTACCCTTTATTTTAACTTTCAAAGAAAATCATATTCGAAGTCTCCTCCTCTGTTAGGTTGCGGAGCAAAACAGAGTGGATGTGATAGTCAAGCACCCACCTTTTTTAGTGACTCCAAGTTATTTTTGGTGCTGAACACCTTTTTTGATTTGGTTGGCTCTTTCTTGGCTGGGGACTGGGGTATTAAATGATACAAAAGTGGGTCCGAAGCTGACTCGTTGTACTGCCTCGGCTCATTGGTGCTTTGGCTTGCAAAAAAAAATCAAAATTTTAATCTATTTGTACGGTTTATCGTGAGTTTTGGATTAGCTATGTCTTACATAGCCTCTCCCTCGTACGTTTATTGATCGTCACCCATATCCATAAGAAGGACTTTAATTAGTTTTAACGGTTTCTCCATTGTTACGTTTAATATTTCTCTTCAATTTTACTTGCAATGATAATTTCACACTTCCCCACAGCAATGTTACTCCATCATATCATTTAATTTAAAAAATTATTCATTAGTTCTTCTCACATCTTTAATATTCTCTGTAAAACACCAATTTTAACCTGACATACTCGTATCATCTGCTCCCTACATGATATAACAAATACCTACAATATAGGAACAGAAAACCTTTGGTTATTTTTTTCTTTTGATCCATAAAATTAAGTTATATAAGATTCAATTGGCACAATTAACTTATTTTGACATTTCCATGATCTCAAGGTGTAATCAAGATTTTTTTTCGTAGTCAAATTGTGATTTTTGAATGTAAAACCGGGCTGATAAGATACAATATTGACAATATTGACAGTATTGATCATAAAAATTGTGTTTTCAAAATGGACATTCTAAAATAACTATTTTTAAATAAAATAAACTTTTTAAAATAGTTATTTTAAATAGACCCATTGTCATATCAGTTTGTAAGATTTAAGTAGTAAAATTTACAGTACCTTAAGGGCTTGATTGGTAGTAGGATTTTTGTCTTTGTTTTCAAAATAGTATGAAAACAATTTTCAAAAAATTGAACTTGAAACTAGTTTTCAGATAATAATTTTTATATTTACATGTTTGGCTCCCACTTTTAAGAAAAATTTTCAAAATACTAAAAACAAAAATAATTGTTTGGGAGACCGTTTCTATTTTTGAGATTAAAAAAAAAAAATATATATATATTGTAAGGTAAGAATTTGTGAATTCTCCTCACATCTAATTGTGTCCTACCGCGGTGCCTGGCGCGGTGCGGTTTTGCCTTCGCACCGAGTGCAGGACCCAAGAGGCCACGGGCTTGCTGCTTGCGCAAGGCACCGAGCTTTAACTCGAATCCCACATCGGTTAGAAAGAGCGCCCCACTACCCTTTATAACGCTTCAGGAGCTTGGGTAGTGTACCACTACTCACATGTGAGTAGTGGTACACTACCCAAGCTCCTGAAGCGTTATAAAGGGTAGTGGGGCGCTCTTTCTAACCGATGTGGGATTCGAGTTAAAGCTCGGTGCCTTGCGCAAGCAGCAAGCCCGTGGCCTCTTGGGTCCTGCACTCGGTGCGAAGGCAAAAACCGCACCGCGCCAGGCACCGCGGTAGGACACAATTAGATGTGAGGAGAATTCACAAATTCTTACCTTACAAAAGTGAGTAGTGGTACACTACCCAAGCTCCTGAAGCGTTATAAAGGGTAGTGGGGCGCTCTTTCTAACCGATGTGGGATTCGAGTTAAAGCTCGGTGCCTTGCGCAAGCAGCAAGCCCGTGGCCTCTTGGGTCCTGCACTCGGTGCGAAGGCAAAACCGCACCGCGCCAGGCACCGCGGTAGGACACAATTAGATGTGAGGAGAATTCACAAATTCTTACCTTACATATATATATATATATACACACACAAAAAGTAACGTGTAGAATTTGTAGATTACATTTTTTTTTTTTTTTATGGATAATGATAAGGGAATAGAGCTCATCATTTTTTTTTTTTTAATGATAAGTTTCAAATTTGAAGTGTGAGAATTCTTTTTTTGATAAAGATAAACTTCTAAATTTAAGAGATAAAAGAGTTTGGACAAATATGTGGGGTTCGTTGTTTTCAATTTATTTACAACTATGTCATTAAAAACATTTTCTGTGTCCTGAAAACACTCCCTAAGCCATTTTCAAAATCCTGTTTTAAATAAGGAAAATATGATACAGTTTTTTGAAAATTGTATTTAGAAAATATTAGCCAAACAATAAATTCAAGTGTGGGACCCACAATTTTATGGATTGTAAAACAAAAAGGTATATTTAAATACTCTTACCAAATAGCCCCTTAGCATTTATTTTATCAAACGAAATATGTCAACAATTAGGACAAGCATTCATATATGTAGTAAAAATATTTGCACTCTAAATTAAAATTTTAATATAAAGAAAAATTATTGGCTCATAGGGTTTCCGGGATATCTTATGGTTAGAGAGTGGGTAGGGAGTAAAATAGTCTAGCAAAGACCTAGAGACCACTTCTTTATATATATACTAGTGAATAACATGTATAAACGAGACAACTTGTTTTCTATTAAACTCAAGGTCTTTGAAAAAAGGGAGTCAATTTCATTATGGAAGGTCATTTCAATTTGGCTAGAAAATGAAATGTTTCCATATTGATTGATATCGATGTACCATTTTGGTTTTACCACTATTTGTATATTTACCTACATAATATATGTTTGTGTATTTATATATGTTTAAGAAAATGATATTTACAAATGAACTAATTGCTCCCATAACCGTATAATAATTAATAACTAAATTCTTGCTAAAATTATATTTATTGAGTTAATTACATATAATGATTTCTTTTATGATCTTAAAAAATAATATCAGATTCACCAATCTTGTATTGTTAAAACTTACGTGCCTCGATTTAAGTCTATATAAGTATATGTATATACATATACATATGTGAACTTTGTATTGTTAAAGCTTACTTGCTTAAGATTTGATTATATTATAAACACATACTTATATAGACTTGAGATAGATTATATTATATACTTACAGGTAAATAAGACTTGGAGGTTACTTAGTGTCTGGTTGGATTTCAATCTTGGTCGAATAAGGCCAATTATGTATACAAAATTTTATCTTCATCATTATATACATCTTACATAGTAGTGTGACAGCTCCTTAAGTGTTGGTCTTTAATCGGGAGATTGTGAAATTAACTGTTGGCATTTTTATAATAATAGTGTCAGTGAGGTGATTTTGAAATTAGTAGCTAGTGTTTCTATGGCGTTTCTATAATAATAAAACTGGCTATGCTGGCCGATATCTCTCCTCAATCAGTTAGAGGTTTGATTGTGGGCCTCTTAGGATTACTGTTTTGTATTGCCTTTCTACTGTTTGTGCAAACAATTCCTGCAATTGTAAATAATCTCAAAATTCAAAATTTTATCAGATTTAAATATCCGTTGTTATATACTTGATACTTCATCAATTCTCATGCGGGACTTTTCTTGGAGAAATTATACTGTCACGTCACCTATCTACCATTTCATTAAAATATTTCCACTTGTTTAAAATTGTTAAGTTAGTAATTAGTTTCAATTTTAAAAAATTTTATGACGCAGCAATTTTAAATAAGTGGAAGTCTTTTAGTGGAATGGTAGACCACGTCACTTGTTCACCGTACAGACCTTATAATTTCTCATTTTCTTGTAGAGCTATGCCACTTTCTTGGATAATTTTAAATCGTCATCAATTGCAGTTTCTTCGAGCCCAAGTTGTTGCTTCTTTTTTTAGGTATTCTTTAATTTTTTGAAACGCCATGTTTTTAGGTAAAAATCATTGCACAAAATACATATACGTGTATTTATGTATGTATGTAGTATGACCCACTCATCATTGTACCAATGATTAAAGGGCACGTTACATCTATTAATTGTAGATCAATAGCAATAGGCAATTGTATACGATACAAGGTTTTAATTATGTGGGTAGAAGGAGAATTTAGTGTTTTTCTTTGTGTAGAGAGGCTACGTATATGCTAAATATAAACTAGAATTCTAAAAAATAATTGTAATGATAAGGAGCACGGCAAAAACAGAGTATTGCTCTTTAATTCAATTCAGTTTCATTATCTTTAACTCTTACATTATTATGATATATGAATGGCTTGAGGAACAAATTTTTTTGTACCAGTTGATGTTGGTGTACCATTTCAAAGTTACCGCCATTCATATATTTACATACATATGATTATAAACATGTAAATAAAAAAAAACATATATACATTAACATATATTATGTATTTATGTATGTCTGTATATGATGTTACTTGTAAAAGTTTAAATTTTGTGAGTATAAGTTCATCACTTGTAATATTTGCAAAATTTTCTAAAAAGGGTAGATTGAGAAATTCTCAAGTTGCTCAACTTAGTTGGCATTTAATGGCCTCTTTTCCTTACTTGTTGAGAGCGATTTGGCTATTCAATATCTCCCATATTCTCTGGATCTTGTGCATTTTCTGGTGGTTTAAAGAATTGAGAAACTTCCTCCAACCTAAACCCACGAGATTTAGGAATATGGGCCGCAACATGTGAAATGTAAAAGTGATTCCATATCTAAGTTATAAATGTTTTATAAGTGTATATAGAATCACTTAGAAAACAATTATGAAATTTCAACTCAATTATATAAAATTTCATATGTCAACAGGATAAACTAGAGGAGGCGTTTGACATGTTTAGAGTTGGGTTGACTTGGAGAACTTATTGAATGTCCTATGCGCATTGTTTATTTACATTCCAATTCACATTTGATATTAACTTCTAAAATTCAACAAAAATGGAGCCGTATCTCAGAATAAAAAATTTGGTAAATAGAAGCATACAATGTTTGGCTTTAAAATTAGTTAATGATAGATTGGACATCTCCTAAGTTGCGAGTGTTCATTAAAATGCTTTAGGCGGAATTATACTTATTGTGTGTATTCTCCCAAAAACATTAAAATCTCACAATAAAAGGAAAAATAGAAATTAAAAAAAAAAAAAAAAACCTTGAGATTAAGATGTGTGGGCACGAACATGACATAAGACACAATGACATGACAATTCTTAATAAATTGAAATAAGACAATATTAATATTTTTAGGTATATTTTATTTATTGTATGCTTATTATATATATATTTTTATTTTAAATATAAAATATTAACTATCAAAATCTTTAAAATTATATCTTATAATAAAAAAAAAATTTAATGGGTCTAGCACACACATCTTGGCCTAGTATGCAAAAAATGTTGTTAGTTATGTAACTTGAATAGAGGAAACTCCTAGTATAATTGAGTTAGCTTTGGCTCAAAATGTATTATTTTTATCTTCTTTTTCATAAAAGTTGCGATTTTTTTTTTATCAAAAAAAAAAAAAAAAATGACAGATGTGTTGTGTACATGTATGGAATTTGAAGTCTATATGCATCTTACCTGTGAGATATTACGGCGTTCGTACACCTATATCTTATTTAATTCCCTTTATAGAGCCTTAACGTCATTACAAGGGAATACAATCCTTTTGTTTGACTTTGTGTTTCACTGTATGCTGTACCAATCATAAATTGCTTTGTATTCGTTTGACTTTAATTATAAATAAAAACAGTTTAAAATGAAAAACAAAAACATGACATGCTATGGATGGTGAAGGATAAAGTAGATCATAAAAGGTGAGAAAAATGTCTTGGAATGAATAATGTTGTGATGGGGCCGCAAATGCCATAAAAATTTGGGTAATAAGTAAATTATCAATGGGTCTCGCTTATCAAGTCACTGGACTACATAAACAAACCTACCATAACCAGTGCTTGATTGGTGTTTAAGACCAGCCATGTGAATAATTTTTGCTGATGTTGAAGTTCAACAATATGTGATACTGATTTAAAATCCATATATGGACAAGTGGTCCGATTCCATGACATAATAAATAAAACGTGCTCTCTGTAGCCTTTTGGCTAAGTGGTTAGTAACTTTACGTATCTGTATTGGATAAGAATGAGAATGAGAATGACAAAAACAAAGAAAGAAGATAGATATGAATCTGTAGTGGGCATCTAAGCTAGGCTACACGCACAAGTTGTAGCCATTGGGACACTCCCCCTAATGCAGATAGTGTGGACTTTGGAGGCAATATTCACACTTATAACCCAAGTTGTGATTGGAACTTGGGAGATGCCCGCATTGGTCCTCTAGTATTATATAATTTGAGCGAGAGTACTATGAACCATCCATTGAGTTTAGCCGTCAAAATAGAAGTGGCATTGGGTCTTCGAACTTCAAAGTTGGTGGTCGGTAGGGACTAGCTATCTAATCAAAGTTTTGTGGCTTGCGGGTTCCCTGATTTGACCATCTTAATTTCTTGGAACAGACCTTTTTAGCAAGTTGATCTTGTAAAAGTTCTTTCTTCAATTGAAAATATGAAAAATAATAAATAATTAAACAGTTTTTAATTGAAAAATAGAATGGTTCTAAATTCCTGTTACTAATTTTTTCTGTCTAATTACTTTTGGTATCAAAGGTTCTATATATATATATATATATATAATCAGTCGAAAATATGGTCTGCGTTTACTTGCTTACTTCTATTGGAGTATGAGCGAAAAATTTTCATTATACGAAAACGTTGAAAAGGGTTAAAACTTAAAAGTTTTAATTTTTCACTAACTTTGAATTTTCATTTTCAATTGTAGGAAAAGCTATTTAATTAAAAAATTGTATTATTTCCTTCACCTAAGAAACATTGAACTCAAATCCTATAAAGCTTTTTTTAGAAAAGTTTCAACTTTTCAATTGATTTTTAGTGTAAAAAAAATTTTAACTTCAAATCTGTTACACATATTGAGGAAATTAACTTGAAACATAAAAAATATAAAAGAATAATGTTAAAGCATACTGAAAATTCGTATTTGAGTTATTATGTAAATAAATGAATTTTTTTAAAGTAAAGTTTTGTAAATAAATAAATATTTTAGAAATTTGGAATAAAAGCTTCTAGGAATTGAGCCATTTTTCCTTAATAATTAATATCACTTTTCAAAGCTCTAGGAAGCCCCACTCCAACCCACTCCCACGTGCATTGAGCCATTTTTCCTTAATAATTAATATCACTTTTCAAAGCTCTAGGAAGCTCCACTCCAACCAACTCCCACATGCATTGAGCCATTTTCCCTATATATCATTTTTCAAAGCTCTATTTGTCATTTACAAGTCTCATAAATGAAACTCTCTCAATCTGGAAGTTCTTGAGAGTAGAGACAACTTAGACAAGCCTTGTTGAAGAAGTGATTTCAAATGGTAAGCAGATTAACTTCCACTTCGTCCACCTTATTGCCAAAGCTTGGATTTCTGCTTTCTTCTTCTTTGTTTTCTCTGGTTTTTTTCCCTAACAAATGATTTGGTACTGATTTGAGATTCTGCAATCTACTTCTCTTGGGTTTTTTTTTTTTTTTTTTTAAATTTTTTTTCCCCTCCCTAACATATCATTTGGTAATGTCAAGTTTATGTTTGAAATAAGATGAAAAAATTCAGGAAAAAATAACTCAAAGTGCATGCTGGCCGAATGAATTGATTTTTTTTAATCCAAAATCTGGTACCAGCCGAAATTGGCCGGAATGGCTGGAACACCCCGAAATAGGCCAAAATTTGACCCAAGGTGGAACGGGAGGTACTATGGTACCGATTTGCATGCTGATACAAAATATTCCGGCCGTTCCAGCTGAAACGGAACGGAGTCAATAACAATATTTGCTACTACTCTAAGATATATGTAACTGAAAGTGTTTTATATATCTAGATCTACTTCATTTTTCCATGTAAAATAGGAAGCTCTGAAGATGAATAAGGAAGTGAAGCCACAGTCTTCTTCAATATTTGCTTATGGTTACTGTCTCTTGTTCTTCTTCCTAGTATCGTTTGACATCTCAAACGCCCAAACTGCAACCACAGACCCTTCTGAAGGTACTGCTCTCTCTCTTTGTATATTTTGTAATAAATTCTTCATTTCATTTCATTTCAATATACTGATATGAACCTCTCAAATCTGTATATATGAATTCTAATAAACCAAATCTGTATAGAGTTGGCTCGATATGAAATTGCAGTAAAGCAATCACATCACATGGGGTTTAATTTAAACGTTGGCAAAGCCAAATCTGTCCATTTTTAATTCCTAGCTTTGTATGAGATATTAAGAGATTTTAGCAAGGACTCACTCATACAGAGAAGCTCGTAGTACAAGTTTACCTGCACCGACATAAATTAACACACTTTAGTTCTCTCTCTTTCTCTCCTCTAATAAATTGATGAATAAGTTCATCCAAACACACTATTTACATTATATTTTTTCTAATCTTTATTTGATTTTACTTCATATATGTATCTTAACCAAGAAACGTGGCATCTTCATGAGATGTGCTAGAGATTGATAGTTTTAATTTGATTGATATATTTTGTGCTGCAACTTGATATCACATCGTCAATTATTTGTTACTTTAATTGCATCAACTTTTTTCTTTTCTCAAACCTCCGTGCAAAATGTATCAATTTATATGTTATGACTTTATTAATTTACCAAAATGTATTAATTTAACTTAAATTGAATGAAGTTTATTATAACTTTTGGAGGACAAAGTGTCTGAAATCATAAGGATATAAACGACCACTTTTCTTATTTTTAGTCGCTACAAAAATCATACTAATTAACTGAAGAATTATGCACTAAATGGAATTTTACAAGATTTTAGCAAAATAAAACCGCTGCCGCAGTAGAAGCGAACCGCCATTATTGGCCATATTAATTTAGTGAAGAATTATGCACTAAATGGTTCGCCGGTGTTTTCGGCGAACCAATCGATGTCTCCCTCATTGCCGCAGTAGAAGAAGATGGGCCCACCCAGCTCTCGGTGTTGATGTGGAAAATTTGGGAGCTCGGAGAAGCTGAAGTGGTCGAGTCGTTGCGAAAAGTACTTGGTTTCGTATCGGTACTGTTGTTGTTGATTCGGTGGTTGTGAGAATCTGCCGAGGAAGCGTGGGGCCCATTTGGAGACTGTGACGCAAGGGACGGCTGAGATGATTAGGTAATAGGAGAATGGTTGGTTTGACCCTTCTTGTTGCCATTTTCTGATTTTTCTGTGAGCTCCGTCCTCTGTTGTGAATTTTTGAGGTTGTTGGAGGGGATGTTGTACAGTGAAGGGTGCGACTCAGGTGGTTGAGAGTGCAGCGAACTAAGGTGGTCCCACAGTAATGGGATTCGGAAAGGGTGTGATTGATGAGAATTTCGGAAAGAATGTTGATTGGGTCAGAGATTAGTGAGTGCTAGTGGTCTATAGTTATGATAGTTTTAAAAGAAAGAATATTTTTTTTTTCCTAAATGCAGCAAAGGAAACAGAAAAAGGGTCATCAAAGTCATTATATTTCTAGAAAAAAGAAGAAGAAAAGAACTCTAACAAATTAATCTATTATTATTATATAGATTGAAAAAAAAAAATAGCAATGTATGAATTGAGTGAAACCCAAAAGAAAAAAAAAAAATCGATAATTCATAACCAAATGATTCACTAATTGTTCATTAAAATTTATCTATGAATTGGGCAACTTATTCCTTGACCAAATAAAAAATGAAAGATATGATGAATATAGAACAAACACAACCATAAATCAAATAGAAACAACTAAAAAAGATAATAGAATAATATTTATAACTCCAGAGAGAAAAATTAACCCTAGCCACATCCATTTTCACACCCAAATCTACATACACCCAAGTCTATATTCTCTCCTTGTGTAAAGTCTTAATTAGATTTTGTCCAAAAGAAAGTTTTAATTAGATTTTAGTAAACAATTTACGGAAAATAGAGAGAGATTGCTTTCTTTATTTATTTATTTTTATTTGTATTGGTGATAGATAAATAGTAGGAGAGGGAAAGGAAATCACAGCATAACTTAAGAGATGGATGTTATTACTCGTTGATAGTGCACTATCACTTGATGGGACACCTTTAAAACTGTTGTTTTGGTGAAATGTTTAATGTGCTTTAGCCTTAAGGATTATCCAAAATAGATCTTGGGCTACATAGAAAAAAGAAAGTGTACTGGGCTTTGGCCATCTATAGTTATATATGAGATTTGTCCTTGGGCTACATAACAATCTAATCCCAAAAATAATAAGAGAAAGGATCTTGGGCCTCGGCCATATATTATGTATTGGATTTGGTCAGGTCCTTTGCAAGAAATTTTGAATTTGAATTTTGTTTTATATCAAAATGTATTTTGGAATCTGGAATGTCTTTATATTTTGGTCATTCATTTGAGTATGTGATAGTGATGTGATGATATTGAGGGTTGTGTTACAGTGAGGGCATTGAACTCAATATTCCAACAATGGGATGCACAAGCAACGACATTGTGGAACATAAGTGGAAACCCATGTAGTGGAAACTGCCGTAAATGATACTAATTTGGAGGACCCAATAAATAACCCATCTATCAAATGCAACTGTACCTACAACAATGGTACCATCTGCCACATTACGAAATTGTATGCCTCTCTCTCTCTCTCTCTCTCTCTCATAATAGGACATCAAAAGAGAATAAATACTAGTAGTTTGCATTTTAATCACCAAATTCTATACATAAACTAGCCTGGGGTCCAATGTTCTAGTGTAATGGACCCCACTTCAGCCAAAAAAGTGTTATGGACCCCACATGATGCAATCAAGTCCCAAGTTTTGGACGTGTTCTCATCTCGTATTATTGTGCCTATTTCTCTAATCCAAACTTCCATTCATGGACAATTATTAGTTATTTGTTATAGTGCAACCAAGGAAATGGACTCCATTTTTCCATTTGAGATTCACATATATGGGCAGTTAAGAATTAAGATTTACTCAAACTCCAANTTAATATTATGTTTAATAAATTTGTTTTATTATTATCTGAAATAATGGTAACATGAATATTCGGACATTATCACATAGTCCATGAGATGCATAGTATGTGATTTATGTGAAAATTCACAGAAGATATAAATCACAAGTTCTTTGTAAACTCAGAATTATAGTTCATAGTCGGTGATGAAATTGGGCATTTCATCTGCGAAGACTATAACATATCAACTATGATGATTTGTCTTGGTCATGGAAGTAGAGACTTCTAGTTGATGTGTTAATATGTTTTAAGAGTTAAGACATATTGAACTGGACCGCTGTGTGATTTATTATTCTCCTAAAGACTGTCAAATGAATAATAAATCTCACGACTTACATTTGCATGAACTCTTAATCCTGAGAGAATAATGGACCTGATCATAAGGTGAAGGTTGCTTTGATATATCAGGAGTGAGATCTAAAGTAACGGTCAAAATCTTAGTATATTGGACAGCCACATTTAGTGCTGATGGAACATATATTCTCAAGATGGAATTCATAGTCTCTTAACAGAGATATAAAATATTCCCTTGAGATAAGTTTAATGGGTTTGTTATTCAGAGAGTTAGGCCTAACCACTTTAGTAAGTAGTTACTAAAGTATATATTTGTGAAATTAGTTTTCATAAATATATGATGAATAACTTAAAGGATTAAACCGGGTACTCAAGAATCAAGATGTAGTAATTTACAAAGTGGCAGTCTACATTAATAACTTTGTACTACTACGAATATTTTATGAAAGGGTTGCATGTATAATAAAGTCTTGGGATATAATTTATAGATAAGACCTAGAATGCAACTATATTTATATAGTGGTATTAAATATAGTTAATGGTAACTTTGGATTTGTCAAGAGTTGACAGAAAAGCCCAAGGCCCATTGGAGCTAGTGTCTTATTGTTCCCTTTTGGTCCCACTCCAAGCCACACACTTAAGCCCAATTGGTAAGGCCCAAAAGGCCAGCCCAATTAGATAAATTGGTTAGATACAAAGGGAAAAACGTTTAGATTTTCATGTGCAAGAAACATCATTATGAAATGGTGTGCATGTGAGTTTTTGTCACTCACTAGTCATTCCTTTGTTACCAATTGAGAGACCACATATCTTGGGCGTTAGTGGAATTGGAGTGAAGATTAAAAGTAGTCACAAGTGCTTCAATCTTTGTTTTGAAATTCATCGCTTCAAGGTACGATCTCTTGTTCTCAAATTCTAAAATTTACTTAGTACGTGTTATCAATATCGAATGAAGTAGATCCGTTTAAAACTTATTTTCCGCTGCATTTATCTTTATATCCATCAATCTCAACCACATCCCAAATGGTATCATCTATAGAGCATAAAAATGCTCTCATTCTGACTTTCCAGAAAGCATAATTGTTCCCATAAAAAAATGGTGGAACATTGAGCGATTGAGACCGGTCCATCTCAAATAGGATTAAGGATCACACTCAGGTATTTAAACCACAGCGAGTGTACCCGCTCTGATACCAATTGAAAGTTCATAAATGTGTTGAAAACACAAGAGCAATTTAGACCCCTAATTAAAATCACGGCTCGATGGATTTTACACTAACTTAATACTAAGTGCGGAATAGTGTAAATGCGAGCAGATGAACACATAAGCTACTCTAATCCATAAACTAAGTAACACAGCAGTATAATGGAATATAAAAGAGTAGGGAAGAAAGATGCAAACACAGAAAACACCGAGACGTGTTTTTAAAGAGGAAACCGAAGAACTCAGCGAAAAACCTCTCCGCCACCCTCGAAGCAGAAATCGATCCACTAGATAATCAGTTGGGATACATGTGTTAGCAAGAGACCCTCCAAGCTTAATCTACCTGATGCACCTAAGCCCTCCAAGCTCTTAATCCAACAAGGCTTCTCGGAACCATGTCTTGTCTAACTCTCTAAATCCCGCAATAAGCTCCATGTTGCATTTGCCATTCCAAGCTTCTTCCAATGCTTTCTAGCAGCACCAAAATGTCACTCAACACTCTCAAAAGGTGTGGTAAGTGTTTGGGCTATCAACCTCTCAATGGTATGAAAATGGAGAGGAAAGGGTTGAGGAAATACCACAAGCAAGTGTATAGAGAAAGGTGGGGATGACAATCTCTAATTCTTAATGTGTTTGGCTAGGTTTTTCTCTCTGAAACATTCCTCAACAATTGTGGATAAAGAAGGTATATATAGGATAGGCACAGAAAGTGTGAGTCATTCAGTACAGGCTGGCAATACAAATAGCATTGCGGGTGTCTCGCAGGAAGGCCTTACCCGCGAGTATACCCGCGAGATACTCGCGAGACACAGCTATCTCCACCTGGCCTGACTCTTCGCGTTCTAGCATGTGTAGGGCACATGTTTCACTTCGCGGGAAGCTAGGTCGCGACATACCCACGAGAATTCTTCAGCCTCCAAATGCTTAAGTCTTCACACTCTCTCTCTATCACACAACCCTTACAACAAATCCCACAATATATACAGGGTATAAATGATTGATAATAATTACAATCAAATTTGGCACGGAATAAAAGCCAACAAAATACATAGTTGTAAATAACAACTTTACAGATGTTAATCCCATGAACCTTTGAAATCAATTACACAAGCTCTCAGCTTATCTTCCAATGTTTGTATGGTTCTTTTTGAAAGTCCATTTGTTTGAAGGTGAAAGGCTATGCTAAACTTCAAGTTAGTACCCATTGCCTTATGCATGCTCTCCCAAAATTGAGACACAAATCTTTGGTCTCTATCAGACACAATGGATGCAGGTGCACCATGCAATCTCACTATTTCATTAATATACAATCTTGCTAACCTTTTGAGTGAGAAATCCACCCTAATGGCCAAAAAGTGTGTAGATCTTGTCAACCAATCCACAATCACCCAAATTGCATCTTTACCAGTAGGGGTTCTAAGCAACCCTGTCACGAAGTCCATAGCAATGTCCTCCCACTTCTGTTCTGGAATGGGAAGAGGTTGCAAAAATCCAACTAGTCTTTGATGCTCCATCTTGACTTATTGACACAATAGACATTGAGCAACATATTGAGCAATCTCCCTCTCCATGTTGTTCCACCAAAAAGTCTCCCTTAAATCCCGATACATCTTAGTGCCTCCTGGGTGTATCATGTAACTTGTGTTATGAGTCTCCTTTAGAATTTATGCCTTAAGGTCTAGATCATTTGGTACACAAAGCCGATTACCAAACCTCAAGGATCCATCCTCATGAATGCAAAACTCAAATTGAGAGCCTAGATTTATCAAATCTCTTATCTTTTGCAGCTGTGGATCATTACTTTGTGCAATCTTTATCCTTTCAATCCAGGTAGGCTAAACTCTAAGGTTTGCCAGATGTGTCTCTGCTTCATGAAACCGTACTCCTATCCTCATTTTCCTCAAATCTTCTAGGATGTGTTTTTGTGTAGTCAACAATGCTGCCAAATTTCCTACAAACTTCCTACTTAAGGCATCGGCTACCACATTGGCTTTTCCAGGATGGTAACTAATAGTCAGGTCATAGTCCTTTAATAGCTCCAACCATCTTCTTTGTCTCATATTCAACTCTTTTTGAGTAAAGAGGTACTTGAGGCTCTTATGGTCAGTGAATATCTCACACTATTCTCCATACAAATAGTGCCTCCAAATTTTTAGAGCAAAAACCACCGCAGCTAACTCCAAGTTATGTGTGGGATAATTTTGCTCATAAGGCTTCAACTACCTAGAGGCATAAGCCACTACCTTCCCATGCTGCATAAGAACAAACCCCAAGCCTTTCCTAGAGGCATCACTATAAATGGTGAAACCTCCACTACCTGAAGGTAAGGTGAGAATGGGTGCTGACACTAACCTTCTCTTCAATTCCTGGAAGCTTTCTTCACACTTTCCGGTCCACTCAAACTTAGCTCCCTTTTGGTTCAAGTGAGTCAAAGGCATGGCTAAGTGATAAAATCCTTCAACCAACCTCCTGTAACAACTAGCCAGTCCCAAAAAGCTACGAACCTCTATCACACTGTTCTGTCTATTCCATTCTACTACTGCTTCCACTTTCTTAGGGTCAATAGCAATCCCATTTTTAGATACAACATGCCCAAGGAACGCAACACTGTCTAGGCAAAATTCATATTTTTTTAAGCTTTGCATACAACTTCTTCTCCTGCAATAGTTGTAGTACAAGCCTCAAGTGATTCTTATGCTCCTCCACACTCTTGGAATATATCAAGATATCATCAATAAAAACCACAACAAATTTATCTAAGAAGGGTTTGAACACGCTATTCATCAAGTCCATAAAGGCTGCCAATGCATTGGTTAAGCCAAAAGGCATCACCAAAAATTCATAATGACCATATCTTGTACAGAAGGCTATCTTGGGCACATCAGCAGTCTTAATCTTCAATTGATGGTAATCGGAATGAAGGTCAATCTTAGAGAAAACCTGTGCTCCTTGGAGTTGATCAAACAATTCCTCTATCCTTGGTAAAGGGTATTTATTTCGCACTGTCACCCTATTCAGCTCCCTATAATCAATGCAAAGTTGCATGCTCCCATCCTTTTTCTTTACAAACAACACAAGTGCACCTCAAAGGGAAACACTAGGCTTGATGAAGCCTTTGTCAAGCAGCTCTTGCAACTGTGCTTTTAATTCCCTTAACTCAGCAGGTGCCATTCGGTATGGGGCTTTAGAAATTGGGCTACAACCTAGTAGGTCAATAGAAAACTCTATCTCTATATCTGGTGGTAACCTTGACAAGTCTTCTGGAAACACATTTGGAAACTCTCTCACTATAGGAATGTCGCTTCAATTCACCTTGTTGTGTGTCTTTCACAATGGCTAGATGTCCTTTACACCCTTTCTTCATCATACGTCTAGCTTGTAAAGCTGAAATCACCTGTGGAGAAGTATATGCCCCACTTCCCACAAAACAGAACTCAATCTCTCTAGGTACTTGGAAAATTACCTTCTTCCTATGACAATCAACTATGGCATAATGGGCAGCCAATCAATCCATCCCAAAGATTATGTCAAAATCTCGCATCTCTAACAATGTTAGATTTGCTAGTAACTCTCTATTTGCTATTTTGACAACACAAGACTTGCAAACACTATCAGTAACTACTACACCCCAAACTGGGGTATCCACACATAATTTAGACTCCATAGGCTCAAATTGAAAATAATGTTTCTTTGCAAAATTTGAAGATATGAAGGAGTGAGTGGCACCAGGATCAAACAATGCATAAGCATAAGCTGTGGAAACCGGGATAATACCTGTTACCATAGCATTAGAAGTATTAGCATCCTATTAAGTGAGTGTATAAACCCTTCCTTGGATCTTAGGCCTTTGGCTTGCTCCCTAATTCTGTCCTGTTGTTGGTCTTGGAATGGTCTAAACCTCCTTCCGTTTAGGACATTCAGCAATCCTGTAACCCCTTTGTCCACATGAGAAACATGCTCCAGTATTCCAGTGGCAATCCTTATTTGCATGAGGTCTACCACATCGAGAGCACTTTGGCAGTGCCTTGGTATCAACACGTTGTGTTCCTTGTTTCTTGGCTTGAAAGCTAGAGCTTTGCTCTCCTTGCCTAGGCCTCTTCTTCTAGTTACTATCTCCATCTGCTTGAGCCTCATTAAGCCCCATCTCTACTAGTAAAGCCTTACTCACCACCACCCTAAAGGTAGTCAACTCAAAAGGCATAACTCCTTGCTTAATTCAGAACCTTAATCCATCTTCAAACCTTCGAGCTTTAGTTTCTTCATCCACCACCATTGTCAAAGCAAATTTGGCTAACCTGGAAAATTCTGCTTCATACTAAGCAACTGTCATGTTACCTTGTGTAAGCTTGATAAACTCTTTTTCCTTCTGAAAACTGATGCTCTTACGAAAATATTTCTCACAAAATAAAGACTTAAATAGCTCCCAAGTCCAAGGCTTAGTCTCTTGGCCACATTTGTCTTCTTCCAGCCATCACCAATCATAAGCATCTCCATGCAACATATAGGCTACATAAACCACTTTCTCACCCTCAGAGCATTCAAGAACTCTGAATATTTTCTCCATCTTAATGATCCATTTTTCTGCTTCCATAGGCTCAGTAGTCCCCTCAAAAGTTAGAGGAGAAAACCTCTTGAATTCAATCATCCCACCATGATGAGCCCGACATTGTTCCATCATCCTAGCCAAGTTATCTCCAGTAGTGACCTATTGTTGGACCACTCCAACCAAGGTCTGAATCATCTGGATCATCTCTAGTGGTTGGCCTTGGTCGTGCCTAATGTCTCGGTTCCCATCTTGCTGATTCCTACCATTGCTAGAGTTGTTGGGAGTGTTCCCAATATTTTTGCTGCGAGGTGGCATCCTAACCTCTATCATTATGCACATGACAAACTAAAATGTTATCAAACTTCTAATTAAAAAAAAAAAAATGAGAAAAAACATATTAAAAACTCATCTAGTACATATATCATACAATGTATCCCCAAATGCCTAATTTCTACCCCTCTCACCATTTAGTTTCATTAACCAATGCCTAAGGATCCAACCTAGAGCTCTGATACCATAAATATTGTCACACCCCAAACCCAAGTAAGAGCTAGGCGCGTGAAAATAGCCACACACTTATAAAGTTTACACCCTACAAGTGTGTAAGGCCCTCTTGACAAAAAAAGAATTATCCTCAAGAAAAATTCATCAATAAAATTTAAAAATGTCCTCAATAAAGCAATTCTCAAAAAATCTCCAACTAATAATCTTCCAACATCAAATAAAAATTAACTAAATTCTTTAAATCCAAAGGACAACACAAGAGGTAATGTTAAACATAAAAGTTCAAATCTTATTCCATTGATTCCTAACTTCACTCATGCACACATTCCAGCGGAAGCCCAAACATATGCTACTCTTCCATATCAAAATTTGAAAGGAGAAAGAGGGGAGTGAGTTGACAATTCAATAAGTAACCAAAATCCGAATAAGTTCTATCCAACAATAGATCTGTAAAGTAATAAGATCAAATATGAATCTTCAAAAATTATGATATGCTATGGGTTTTCAAAAATAGCTAAAGAAGTTTCATAATCTTAAAATAGTACGTTGCAAATAGATCACATACTTAAATCTTACAAATATATCATAGATGGTTTACAAAGTAGTCAGTTTTTCATATATCAAAAGCTATAACTTACAATGGGTTCCAAAAATACATAAGCAATTTTAATGACTCAAAATAGTTAAATATTCAAATGTAATTCATATTCTTAACAATCTTATGACTATGGTCATGCTATATCCCCCTGACTAGGCATCAAAGTACCAACGAATGACCCCTATTGGTTGGGTATTAGAGTACCAATGAATAACTCTCATTGGTTTGGGTATCAGAATACCAATGAATAACCCCCATTAGTTGGGTATCAGAGTATCAATGAATAACCCCCATCGATTTGGGTATCAGAGTACCAATGAATAACCCCCATTGGTTTGGGTATCAAAATCAATTCATAGTCAAATTGTCCATAAAAATATATCTTATTCAAATACATATATATACATATATATATATATATATATATAATCATATATTTGATCTCAAATCTATTTGTGATATTTCTATATTCTTGACTTTAAATCAATATAGCCCAAAAAAAAAAAAAAAACAATTAAATAAAATAAATCTTATATTCAATGCTCATATGTATTTGTGAAAATTCTTTATTCTTTACTTTGAATCAATATAGCTAAAAACAATTAAATAAAATACATCATATATTCAGTAATCAGATATATTTGTGATAATTCTTTACTTGAAATTAGTAATATAATAGAAATATCATTGTAATAACTGTAAACAATTTTTCTGTAGTTAAAATATGCAAAATAAAACTAATTAGGATAACGTTACTTACCTCATCTAGCTCACCACAAAGAACTTCTCCCTAACACTTTCTCTAAAATCCTTAGATCTCACCTAATAATTTATAAGCACAATTTACTCAATAATCAAATAATTCAAGAAAGACTTATAACTGTACTCGACCAGGAAAAGACTATTAAAAATATCTCATAATTGTCTGCTCATCTCACACCAAAATTCCACCTAATCATAATATTATATATATATATATATAAATTCTGCCACCACTTATGCCTTACAAGATAAGGCTAGCACCTAGGAGTAGTACCATGTCACTCTAGGAATGACAAGGATGTGTACTACACTTACTTTATAGCTTCCTTCTTCTTCTTCTTTTTTTTCCCCCAATTCCATCAATTCAGGCACAATTTCTTAAACAAACAAACTATGCAGAAAGTTAACCCTGGGACCCATCACACCTAAAATTTACAACTTCAGCTACACTTATCACAATAGAGTGTGTATATATATATATATATTTAAATGCTGAGCATAGAAAAATCTGTAGGTAGTAGCGTCCAATTGACCAAAATATAAATCTAAACTTTTCTTCGTTTGCATCATTAAAACTCTTGAATAAATAAATAATTTTACTACTAGTCAAAATACCCACATAAATAGAATACTCTAATTCTAAATAAAGTTTAGATTTGACAAGTAGAGATTTTTAGGCTCTTACCTCAATTGTACAGTCAAATCTTTTCTACTTCAGTATTTTGGGTAGTCTCCTCTCTCAAAATATCTGTTAGTATACGCTGACTTAAAATTAGACTATATAAACGAAGATTTCAACCTTATTTTCTAAAAACCCCTTAATAATATTAATTATAAAAGTTGACCCCATAAACAAATTTACTTAAATCCTCCTTTTATTATTATTTTTTTTCCGGGTATTACAACAGTAAAAGAGTGAGATATCGTGAGGGAGCCCACAGAAATATTGGAGTATACACTTGGATTCAAACCTCACAAGTCTTGGAAGTTCAAAAGAGCTATCTAAGTCTGTGATTTTTTAACTTTATTGAACCTTGTGATATATCCCAGCTAAGTAGGACTCAATGTATTCAAATATTTGATATAATGAAAATATAATTTCACTCTATGTTGAGGATCCCTAATGTTCCTTTTATTTGCACTCTTGTTAGTTCCTTTGTTATTTCTTAGTTATTTTCTCAACCAATATAGATATACACACACACACACACACACACACACACAAACACATATATGTTTATGTATATTTGTGTTGTGGAACCTATGTCTTGTACACAGATTGACTCTTAAACGGCCCGACAAAGCCGCGGTGAGTCAAACACAATCCACCAACTATTTACACTATCCTTTGGAGGCCCAAGATCCTCTCAGATTATTGGGCTTGGGCCTGTCCAAAGCAAGAACCCATATAGATCAATCTATGACCTTAAAAATAAAATATTAAACTACATACCTAAACAAAACTACATAATAATAATAATAATAATATTATTATTATTATTCATTTCCTAGGGTGGTCATAAAAAACCAAATTCTCTTGAAATAGGTCAATATATGACCCTAAAAATAAAATATTAAACTACATACCTAAACAAAACTACATATTATTATTATTATTCAAAATTAAGGGTAGATGTCCTTTTGCACACTCTAGTCACCAAAATTTTGTGAAAGAGCTAATCACATGAAGATATATGAAAAAGTGTCATTAACTCTTACATATCTCTGATTTAAATACATTAATACTTAGGCACATGATTATACTGTTTGGGGGTGACCACGGGCCGGTTCGGGTTGGGTTTGTGCCCAACTCACGACCAACCTGACCAATCGGGTTAAAAATTTTCAGACCCGCCGCCGATCGGTTGGAGAATTAGGTTGGATCGGATGGTCCTTTGCTGGAAGGTAGTCGAGTCTCGGTCGTGGCCGAATCTGGCCGAAACTCGCCGAAATTTGGCTGAAAATGGGGGAGATTTGGCCAAAATCCTGCGAATTTGGCCGAAAACTAACCTTTTATGGAAAGATCTTGCCGAATCTAGGTGGATCTTGAAGAGATCTCACGGGATTTCGACGAGATCACGCCGGATTTCAACAAGATCTCAATAGATTTGGCAAGAATCGACTGAGAAAATGTATAGGCGGTGGAGATTGGTGGCCTTTTTGGTGGTAGAATCGGTTGGGTCGGTTGAAATTGGGTTTAAATGCAAGGACCCACCAATTGACCTACTAGAATCGGATTGGGTACCTCAGAAACCGTCGCCTACCCATCACCAGAGTCGGATCGGGTTGTTTCTGGATTGGGTTGGTCAGAATTTCAGGTGGGTCGGGTTATCGGGTTATCTTGGGCAGGCCTAATACGGTTAATATTTATCTTGTCCATAATTTCAAGCACTCGGATTAAAAGCATGATGTTTCCTACTTTTTTTTTGGTGGTAGGTCTAATAAATATTGGGATATGTATTGGTAGGTTCGTCTAACTCTTTCTTTGTTTTGATTCAAGTTGTTGGTTTTGTTAGTTCATCTGTGATGTTTGGTCGGTCCCACGAAAACTTAGTAAGAAAAAGGAAGAAAAGAAAAAAGAAGCTGTAAAGTTTTGTTTCCTGAAATTCAAGCAGTTTTGACTCTAAATGGTAGTCTGCAACACATGTGGAGCAAATCGAAGTCAGTGGGACATAATTTTCAAGTTCTTTACCTAGGGATCTCCTCCCCAAAAATAAAGACCACCTATATTTGCCCATTCTTTTCTCAGAAATTTTATTGGCTCAATGTTTATAGCCGATCATCATTGGTCTTTTTTCTTTTTGACAGTGACGTTCTTGGTATGGTGGAATTTTCTAGGTCCTAGCCAAACCCATCGATAATAAACTGATTTGAGTTTTTTTAGACAGTGGATTGGTGTCTATTAAAGCTACCTGTGATATTTTTCTACCGTATGAGTGTTTTTAGGATTATAAGTGACAATTTTTTCTATAATTTTAATGTGATATCGATTTGGGGCGATTGTTTATTATATTCACATAAATTTTTTTTTTCTTTTATACAGAGTTGTGAGAAAAATCTGGATACAAGTCATGTTCACAAATTCTCTCTCTATTTCTATGGTAAATCAAGGAAAATAGGCACACAACGAGGACACCCGATAACTTCCAGACTTAACTCTTAAGACAATCCGAATTCAGAACCTTCCTATGTCTGTCAATAACAAGGAAAAGGAAACACATTGGTTAAGCTTTTGCATAGCATCAACAATCAGGCTAATCATTCTGCCAACCCAAAAATCATAAAGGTTATGTAAAAAGACAAAAGGGGTACAAAACACAATGGGGGCTATGGTGGCTCATGGTCATGGGCACAAGTGCGGTTTATTTGTGCTATGGTGCAAGTGGAGGGAGCAAGAAAGGACTAAAGCCAAAGCTTGGTTAGGGTGGTGGTCCTGGTGGGTACGGTTGGTGTGTTTTTACCTGTCCTTAACCGTTTCCAATGCAAGTCAGCATAGTCAGTCAAGCTTCCCTTTCTCTCTGTACCCCACATTTTTCAGCTCAGCCCCCTTCACATGACAAAGAAATAACACAAAAGGTGTTGTTTCCTCTGCTTCCACTATTCTCAGATTTCCCATTTCCAAGTTTCCTCTCTTGGCTCTATTTTCATCACTCATTCACTCTCTTCTCCTATCCGTTAAAAATTGTTTTCTCCCTTGATAATTGTTTCCTCCTGTTACAGTTAGGTAGGACTGCTCACCTTACTTTTTTGGTAGGATTCTATCGCCGGTCTTTTCAGTGTAATAGAACTACAAGGGATAGCTAGAACAAGCAACTACTACATATTAGAAACAAGATAGTCTATAGTCATACCCACCTTCCCTTCTAAGAGTTTTGCTTGCTTGCTTTTCATTCTGAGTCCTTTTTACTTACCCAAATGAAGACCATCACTGCCAAAACTCCTCATGACTCTTCTTTCTCTTTCTCCAGGAGATACTTCCACTGGAAAAAGAAAATTGATGAGGGGGATGATGAGGAAGAAATCTTGACCTTCAGCTCATCCTCACATTTCTGTGAGGATGAGATCAAAGATTTGGAGGAGCTAACAATCCCTGGGCCGGTGGAAATTACTTCTGTGACAGCAGCACCAAGGCCGAAGAAACATTCTAAGCTCCGATCGGCTCTTACAATTTTCGGTAAGAGCCAATCGAGGTATCACTCGAGTCTTGGGAGCCGAGTGATAGGTACCCTTTTCGGGTATCGAAGAGGCCATGTCCATTTTGCATTTCAAGAAGATGCCAAGTTGAGTCCAGCATTTTTGATTGAACTTGCAACACCCACAAGTCTTTTAGTCCGAGAGATGGCTTCTGGATTGGTTCGCATTGCCTTGGAGTGTGAAAAGAGAACAGAAAAGAAAGGCAAGAAGTTGCTAGAGGAGCCCCTTTGGAGGACTTACTGCAATGGAAAGAAATGTGGGTTTGCAACAAGGCGCGAGTGCGGGCCTGAGGAGTGGAAGGTGTTGAAAGCTGTGGAACCAATTTCAATGGGTGCTGGTGTGTTGCCTGGAACTGGGAATGGAGCTGCTGATGGGTCCGAGGGAGAGCTCATGTATATGAGAGCCAGGTTTGAGAGAGTTGTGGGCTCTAAAGATTCAGAGGCTTTCTATATGATGAACCCTGATGGCGCTGGAGGTCCTGAACTTAGTGTGTATTTGATTAGAGTTTAGCTAGGTTGGCCATCATCATCATCCACTTAATTCCTACTTCTTTAGTGTGCTTAAATGCTTGACATCAAAAGAAAACGGACATGTATTGTCCCATATCGGGTGCGTGTGTTGTAGTCTTAGCATTTATAAGGAGCTCCGCGTCTTTAACTGCCGCTAGCAGTTTTGTGAGATGGTTTGTTCCTGGACATCAAAAAGAATAGTGTGCTTAAATCCTTTATCCGTATATAGTTTCTCATTGTTTTTGGTTCTTTTCGGGAAAGTGAAAAGGTGATGCAAACATGAAACGTTCTTTCTTCTGATATAGTATGCAGTACATGAAACGTATCATTTTCATGTTATGTTGAATATGTGATCAAGTTTGTGTTACTTATTGAGAATTGATTGCTTTCTTCAATTCTCTAACAGTTGTGTATTTGCTAATCATCCAATAATTCACTTAAAATATTATTTTAAGATAGGAATAAAAATGAATTTATCTTCATTGTTAAAAGCTTCTTTAATAAGAAAAATGCTGAAAATGTGAAAATGAACTTATTATTTGATTGAAGTAATACATTTCACATTGTTTGACATGGAAAAGAAGAGACAAGGAAAAGGTGGAGAACTCTCCAATTTCTTGTTCACATGAAATTGTAAAAAATATGACTATAATTTTTTTTAAACGTCTCTATAAAGTTATGTGTTATGTAAATGTAAAAACGTGAAAATTAATGATATGGTCCATGTGATTTGATCTGAGCAGTCCAAACTCGAAACTGAAGTAAGATAAAACATGATTCAGGGAGCCCATCTCCACCACCTCACTAGTCCAAACGCGGCGCTATTGTTCACAAGTAGTATTTATCCTCACATTAATTGCACCCCTCAACAACTTGACCTTACATTTAATGAATGATGTGGTATGTCCTGCAAAAAAGAAGTTAAAGCGTTGAGCGGCCGAATTGTTCCTCCGGGATTCACCCAATCAAAAAGACAGACATCAAATCAATAAATAAATAAATAAACTAAGTTTTAATGTTTGTTTGATTAAAAAAATAAATAAAAAAGAAGAATAGAAAATAAAAGAGATGTTTTATATTTTCTCTTTGTGATTGATTGAAAGTAAAAAAATAAGAAGGAGAAAAAAATAAATTTATATAAATTTATTTATATATCCTTGTTAAAAAAGTGATACTTGATGATACAAGAAATCAGTAGTTGAACTCATTATTTTTGTTGATGGATGAAATTAGGTTGATTATGCCTTTGATGTGAAACCTGTAATAAGATTTGAGATGGAATACACAGGTGTGGTGTTTGCCAAAAACACTCCAATGATTAAGTTAGAAAAAGAAAAGGTATTTGAGAGAGAAATTGACTTGGGAGTAGTTTATGGATGAATCTTTGTATGTCCCTTTGGATTTTCTCAACTCTTTCTTTTATAGTTGTTTCTTGCCTTAATGGTCAACTTAATTGTCAATGAATTTCTGTATTTATGTTCAATGACTAATGTGTTACAAATGGGCGCTCTAATATGCACAACTCACTTGTTACCATTGCTCCGTCCATTACTCTTTGTCTTTAATGCACACAATAAATGTGTAACACTTATTTGGATTGTCATTATGGAGAATAAAGATTCTAGTTATTTTTCGACTCATTAGCTGCCCCCATGTTCTTATCTTCATCTATGGGAGAAGATAAGAACACAGTTGTTTGTCGCTTCGTGTTCTATGTTTGACACTGTCCTTTTAGGTTCGTTTTGCTTTTTCTTTTTCCTTTAGTTCATCATTTAGTAGGAGTTGCCCAAACTTTGGCAATGTTTGGAGAAGGGGAGGTTAGGTCTAGTGAACTCGAGATAGGCTTGTCCTTATCCGAGGACTGTGGGGCCCTTGAAGCCACTTCTCTGCACAAAGCCTAGGGTATATGTTATTCCCTTAAGGAGAAGGACGAGAAAAGAATTAGAGATAGGTTTCAATTTCCTTCTTTTGTTAGGATTAGGATCCCTGATAGTGACAATAGAGCTTGTCACTCTTATGCTGACGAAGTCTGCTTTTATAAGCTTCGCGCTTCAGTAGCTTTTTAAAACTCGATAAATACTAGCTATCAAGTTTTAAAATCCAGCACTTCTTCACTTATTTCTTGGACAGATTTCCAAGGCTTTAACACTAGAACTTGAGACCTTGTTCTTTGAAGCATTAAACACATCATAGATCTACCCAATTACAAGTAAAATGCGTTTTGTTTAAGGATTAGCCAACTCTAAATTGAAATGTTCCTAACATCAAATCAAATATGTCCTAACAATCTTCCCCTTTGGCAATCCGTAACAAAACCACAACAAACAAATGAACATATGAGAGAAGTCATAAATCACTCAACTTATATTCATTTGTTGAATACAATAAAATCTATCCTAACACAAACTCTCGAAAAACTTTGCAAGAATAGAGTTTATGGCAAGTAGACTTTGACACCTATATTTCTGAAACATTTAAACAAAATTCATCAAGGAATCTTAGTGTGAAACATAAATATAAGATTACATACATTATATAAGAAACATGTGCATAAAGAGAGAAAAGAAACAACACATATAAAGATAGGTGAAAGAAAGTAATAACAACCTCCATATATATCAACATAAGTACAAGGTGTGCTATCACTAAGTGGTCACAAGACCAATGTACAAGAGATAATGTATCTAAAATATAAGGAAAAGAAAAGATATAAAAATCCTCACTACATCCCTCATATACACACTCCCCCTATCACAAAATCTCCTATACTAACCCTCCCCTTATGAATATGACTACTCTCATCTCAAAACTACTCTCCTTTTTGTCACGTGTGACAAAGGGTAAATACATCAAGTAGATATCTCATCATCACTGGGCGAGCTAGCACCATCATTCTCATCAGTATCCTCACTGTCAGAACCATCGTCACTTTCATCCTTAGAAGCTAGTGGAGATGGAGAGGAAGCAACAATGAAACCACCCATGACTAAATCACATACTATGCATCTCATGTTACCATTAATGTCCAAACAGCTTCCTTTGCCGCTCCACAAGCAGCAACATATTCAGCTTCCATGGTGGAATTAGCAATACAAGATTGCTTAATACTCCTCCAACTTATAGCTCTACCCCCTAAGGTGAATACACAACTTGAAGTGGACTTTCTAAAATCAAGATCTGATTGAAAATATGAATCTATATAACCAATGGGAATCAAATCCTTACACTAGTAAACACGCATATAATCTCTCATTCTAGGTAGATACTTGAGAATATGCTTTATAGCTTGCCAATGTTTTGGTCCTGGATTTGATTGATATTAGCTGACCATGCCAACTAAATAACAGATATCTAGTCTAGTATAAAGCATGGCATACATGTGACTTCCCACTGTAGAAGCATAAGGAACTTGTCTCATCATATTTTCTTCCTCATGAGTCTTAAGCCTTTAGTCATCAGACAAAGGAACTCCATGTTTGAAATGAAGCAATCATTTCTTGGAGTTCTGCACGCTAAACCGTTCTAGAACCTTATCTATATACCTAGCTTATGATATACCTAGAATAAAGTTAGATCCACCCAAGTCCTTCATATCAAATTGGCTTGACAACCAAACCTTTATTGATGACATTACCCCTACATTATTTCCAATGAGTAGAATATCATCAATATAAAGTACTAGGAATATTACTTCTTTATCTCGATGTCTTTTGTACACACATGGTTCATCAAGATTTTGTTCAAAACCAAATGACTTGATTGCTTGATCAAATCTGATGTTCCATGACCTAGATGCTTGCTTAAGTCCACAAATGGATCCTTTCAACTTGCATACCATATGCTCTTGGTTCTTTGCTATGAAACCTTTTAATTGCGTTATATAGATTTCTTCTTCAAGATTGCCATTAAGAAATGAAGCCTTGACATCCATTTGCCAATTCTCATAATCATAATGAGTAGCAATGAATAAGAGAATTCTGATAGATTTAAGCATTGCCATTGGTGAAAAGGTTTCTTTATAATCAATAACTTCTTTTGTGTATCCCTTTTCGCCACTAGCCTTTCTTTAAAGGTTTCAACTTTTCCATCTATCCCTTTTTTTCTCTTGTAAATCCATTTGCAACCTGTTGGGATTAGTGCCCTAGAATCCTATTGTATGATGCTATGTATGATATTTTGTATGACATTATGTATGATATGATGTATGACTTAATATTGTAATTAGTAAAGTTGTTAATGGTAACATGAATATTCAGACACTATCATATAGTCTATAAGATGTATAGTATGTGATTTTTGTAAAAAGTCACAAAAGATATAAATCACAAGTTCTTTGTAAACTCAGAATTTTAGTTCGTAGTCAATGATGAAATTGGGCATTTCATCTGTGAAGACAATAACATGTCAACTAAGATGATTTTTCTTGATCATAGAAGTGGTGACTTTTAGTTGATATGTTGATATATTTTAAGAGTTAAGACATATTGAACTGGACCGCTATGAGATTTATTATTCTCCTAATGACTATTAATTGAATAATAAATCTCACGACTTATATTTACATGAACTCTTAATCCTGAGAGGATAATGGACCTGATCATGAAGTGTAGGTTGCTTTGATATATCAAGAGTGAGATCTAAAGTAACGGTCAAAATCTCAGTATGTTGGGCAACCACATTTAATGTTGATGGAACATATATTTTCAAGATAGAATTAATAGTCTCTTAACAGATATATAAAATAGTCTCTTGAGATAAGTTTAATGGATTTGTTATTCAAAATGTTAAGCCTAACTACTTTAGTAAATAGTTACTAAAGTATATATTTATAAAATTAGATTTCATAAATATATGATGAATAACTTAAAGGATTAAACCGGGTACTCAAGGATTAAGATGTAATAATTTACAAAGTGACAGTCTACTTTCATGACTTTGTATTACTATGAATATTTTATGAAGGGGTTGCATGTATAATAAAGTCTTGGAATATAATTTCTTAATAAGGACTAGAGTGCAATTATATTTATATAGTGATATTAAATATAATTAATAATAACTTTGGACTTGTCAGGAGTTGACAGAAAAGCTCAAGACTCATTGGAGCTAATGTCTTATTGGTCCCTTTTGGTCTCACTCCAAGTCACATACTAATACCCAATTGGAAGGCCCAATAGGCCAACCCAATTAGATAATCAGTTAAATATAAAGGGAGACACATACAAAATTTTTCATTAGAAAAAAAATAGAGACACTATTATGAAATGGTGTGTAAGTGTGAGTGAAGCCACTCAATTATTCTTCCTTAGAAACTGATTGAGAGACCACACAACTCGGGCGTTAGTGGAATTGGAGTAAAGATTGAAAGTGTTCCTAAGAACTTTTGATTTTTGTGTTTTAAATTTACTGCACCAAGATACACTCTCTTGTTCTATATTCTGAAACTTACATAATGCATGTTATTAGTTCTGAATGAAGTAGATTTGTTAATTTTTTGTTGTGTACATGCATATTTCCAACAATTGGTACCAGAGCAGTCTTCAATTTCAAATCTATACAATATGTTTAGTGAGTTTTATAATTAAAGAAAACTATTTTCATCGTTGTGAAAATTTTACAGTCATTTTTTTGCATATTATAGTTTTTGAAACTATTGTTTGATTAAAACTAATTTTGATGTTATGATGTTGTTTAAGTTTGATTTTAACCATGTAAAATTGAATTTTAACGCTTTAACATCAATGAAATTCAAGTTTTAATCTTAATCTCATCGTTTTTGATCATTAAGAATGTGTTTTGTTCATTGGAAACGTAAAAAACAGTTAAAAGAAAAATGGCTATTTCTGGGCATTTTCGCGACTGGCAAGTCGCGAGATGAGTCGCAAGAGCTTTTGGATGAACTCACGACTGGGGTCTCATAACTAAGTGAGTCGCCAAAACGAGTAGCCAAAACTCGTTACTCACGTGAGTAGCCAAAATGAGTAGCCAAAAATTCTAACACCTGTTTATTACATGTATAAAGAGCAAGGCTATGTGTAATTAGTTTATGTACGTATTAAACAATTAAAAACCTTTCTTTTAAAACATCTAGTGGGTGAAAGATACAAGGGTTGCATATCACGGCCTCCATTGTTGGTTCATAGTAGTGCAAAATATATACTTTTCTTTGCTTCGAGCTTAGCATTCTATGCGCAGAGTATTTATTTCATGGTCCTACTAGATTGAATTTCTTGGTTTATAGTGGCTTGATCAAACATCTTGTCTTAGCCTCGAGCTTTGCATTCCATGCGGAGGGTGTTTTGTATCATAGTACTACAAAATAAGACTGTTAAAGGGATGAAATGTGGCTACACATGATTCTAGACAATGGTATACACTAGACTAAGTATTATAGTATCCTCTATGCTGAGTTCTTACTATTATTACTTAGAGGCTAAATGTAAAATGACATATTATTAGTGTTTCATAAGAGTTATCATGATAGCACTAATAATGAGAATAGTTCTCAATCAATCATAGTATTTAATGTTCACTCTATGTTGAGAGATATTGAATATGGGATTGGGTTGTCATTGCATATATTATGTTATGGTTTTATTAAGGTTCCATACTATATGTTTATATGTTAAATTGATAATGTCTAGTTTACTTATTATTCATGTTTATTATTTTCAGATTTGAACATGGCATAATTTAGCCCACTTATTACTATTCTTAATCAAAACAATCTGACTGGATCCAATTATGTTGACTAGAAAAAAAATTTGGACATAGTTCTCACTGCTGAAGAGCACAAATATGTTCTTACTAAACCATGCCCTAGCTTTCCTTCATTAGATGCTCCTCTTAAGGAAAAACAACGGTATGATCGTTGGCAGAAATCTAATGAGATGGTCAAGTGCTACATCCTAGCATCTATCTCAAATGTTCTACAGCATCAAATGCCGGATGTAGAACTAGCTTCAGACATTATGCTAAGACTGAAAGAGATGTTTGGTAAGCAAGGCTATTTTGCAAAGCAAGAAACCATGAGGCAAATTTATAATACCAAAATGGCTGAAGGTAATTTAGTGAGGGAGCATTGTCTTATAATGATTTCCAATCTGAATACATTGAAAGTTTTAGGTGCCGATATTGATGGAGAATCCCAAATGGATATGATACTCTAGTCACTACTGGGATCATTCAAGGAATTCAGACTAAATTATAATATGAACAAAAAGATTTACTCTTTGTCTGAATTAATGAATGAATTGGTAGTGGCGGAAGGCAAAATGCATCCTTGGTACTTCTAATATTGAAGCCAATATGGATGAAGCTTCTACTTCTCAACCTAAGTCAAAAAGCAAGGGTAAGAAAGAGAAGAAGAAGGACTTCACGAAGCAAGAGGGTAAAAAAATTATCTTAGTGGTTGCTGACAAAGGAAAGAAGCTCAAAGGAAAATATTCCATTGTGGTGAGAAAGGACATTGGAAGAGGAATTGTCCAACATTCAAGGCTGCCAATAATAAGGGTATGAATAGTTCATTCCTCCTTGAAATATGTTTGGTACAAAATCTCACAGATTCCTAGTGTGTGGATTCAGATTGTACTAATCATATCTGCAATTCTTTGCAGGGGTTCAGGAGACCAGAAAAATTAATGAAGGAGAATTGTTTCTTACTTTGGCTGATGGGAGCAGGATTCTAGTTGTAGCTGTTGGTGTTTATAATTTATATTTTGAATCTAAAGTTTTAGTATTGGAAGACCACCTATATGTACTTAACGTTCGTAGGAATTTAATATTTGCAACTTATTTAGGTAAACATGGATATTGTGTTATCTTTAAAGACAATATTGTAATAAAGAAGGGTAAAGTGTTTATCTGTTCTGTCAATATTGTGGATGGTCTTTATATTTTAACTCCTGATAAGCATGAATTATATAATTCTAAATTAGATCATGACTCTCATGTAAAATCATTAAAGAGAAAGTTTCCTTCTACTAGTGATGCATATCTTTGGCATTTGCGTTTAGGTCATATTAATTCAAATAGAATTCAAAGACTGATCAAAGATGGTCTCTTGGAGACATTGGACTTTGATGATTTTCCAGTTTGTGAATCTTGTTTGGAAGGCAAAATGACCAAACAATCTTTTAATACAAAAGGTAAAAGAGCCCGAGATTTGCTAGAACTAGTACATTCAGATGTATGTGGTCCTATGTCAATTCAGGCAAAAGGTGGCTATGAGTATTTCATTACTTTCACTGATGATTACTCTAGATTTGGTTATGTGTACCTAATGAAATGGAAGTCCGAAACCTTTGAAAAGTTCAAAGAGTTTAGGGCTGAAGTTGAGAATCAATTAGGTAAACGCATAAAGGCCATTCGATCTTATCGTGGTGGTGAATACCTTCTTGGAGATTTCAAGGATTACTTAACTCAAAATGGGATTGTATCCCAATTGACTGCACTTGGAACTCCATAACAAAATGGTGTAGTGGAAAGAAGGAATAGGACTCTTTTAGATATGGTTAGATCCATGATGAGTTATTCAACTCTACAAATTTCTTTTTGGGGACATGCCTTAAATACTGCAATGTATCTTTTGAATTTAGTACCTTTGAAGTCTGTTTCTAAAACACCTGTAGAGTTGTGGAATGGGCGTAAGCCTAGTATAAGGCATCTCCATATTTGGGGTTATCCAGCATATGTGTTGAAAGGAAAGTCTGACAAGTTACAATCTAAAATAGAAGTGGTTTTCTTTGTAGGGTATCCAAAAGGAACTGTTGGAGGTTTGTTCTATAGTCATAAGGATAATAAAGTGTTTGTTAGCACAAATGCCAAATTCTTGGGAAATGACTATATGAATGATTATACTTCTAAAAGTAGAGTTGTGTTGGCTGAAATGAATGAACATGTAGTTGAACAACCAATAGATGAAACTAGGGATGATGTGGTTGTATTGGATACAACACAAGATACTACTCATGAGATGTCTAGTACACAGGTGCCTCTTTCGTAGTGGGAGGAATGTTAGGCCACCCATAAGGTTTATAGGTCTGGAAGAAACTTATGAAGCTATCTCAGAAGAGGCCGAAACCGATCCTTACACTTACGAAGAAGCAATGAATGATATAGATGCACATTATTGGGTTAAAGCTATGAAATTTGAATTAGATTCCATGTATTCCAATCAAGTTTGGGATCTTGTAAAGGCACCTAACGACATTAAACCTATTAGTTACAAATGGGTTTACAAGAGAAAGTGAGGGATAGATGGAAAGGTTGAAACCTTTAAAGCAAGGCTGGTGGCGAAAGAGTATACTAAAAAAGAAGGTATTGATTATGAAGAAACCTTTTCACCAATAGCAATGCTTAAATCTATCAGAATTCTCTTATTCGTTGCTCCTCATTATGATTATGAGATCTGGCAAATGAATGTCAAGACTGCATTTCTTAATGGAAATCTTGAAGAGGAAATCTATATGATGCAACCAGAAGGTTTCGTAACTAAGAACCAAGAACATATGGTGTGCAAGTTGAAAAGATCCATTTATGGACTTAAGCAAGCATCTAGGTCATGGAACATAAGATTTGATCAAGCAATCAAGTCATTTGGTTTTGAACAAAATCTTGATGAACCATGTGTGTACAAAAGACATCGAGATAAAGTAGTAATGTTCCTAGTGCTTTATGTTGATGATATTCTACTCATTGGAAATGATGTAGGGGTAATGTCATCGGTAAAGGTTTTGTTGTCTAGCCAATTTGATATGAAGGACTTGGGTGAGGCTAACTTTATTCTAGGGATCAAGCTTTGGCGAGATCACAAAAATAAGATGTTAGGCTTATCACAAGCTGGATATATAGATAAGGTTCTAGAATGATTTAGCATGCAAAACTCCAAGAAAGGATTGCTTCCTTCTAGACATGGAGTTCCTCTGTCTGATGACCAATGGCCAAAGACTCAAGAGGAAGTAGATATGATGAGACAAGTTCCTTTTGCTTTTACATTGGAAAGTCTTATATATGCCATGCCATGTACTAGGCCAAATATTTGTTATTCAGTTGGCATGGTCAGCCGATATCAATCAAATCCAGGACCAAAACATTGGCAAGCTGTAAAGCATATTCTCAAGTATCTACAGAGAACGAGAGATTATATGCTTGTTTAACATTGTGAGGATTTGATTCCCATTGGCTATACAGATTCAAACTTTCAATCGAATCTAGATTTTAGAAAGTCTACATCAGGATGTGTTTTCACCTTGGGAGGTGGAGCCATAACTTGGAGGAGTGTCAAGCAATCTTGTATTGCGGACTCCACCATGGAAGCAAAATATGTTGCTTCTTGTGAAGCAACAAAAGAAGTTGTATGGCTCAAGAAATTCCTTTCTGACCTTGGTGTAAAGAGAATGGAACAAGGTCCCATCACATTGTTTTGCAACAATAGTGGTGCAGCTGCACAATCAAAAGATCCAAGGAATCACAAGAAAGCAAAGCACATTGAGAGAAAATATCACATCATTCGAGACATCATTGCTTGTGGAGATGTAGTGGTTGCAAAGATTGAAAGTGCAAATAATCTAGCAGATCCCTTTACCAAAGCCTTACCTCAAAGGACTTTCAAGTCGCATTTAGAGGGATTGAGAGTTAGATTAGTGCACAATAGTCTTTAGGGCAAGTGGGAGATTGTTAGGATTAGTGCCCTAGAATCCTATTGTATGATGCTATATATGATATTATGTATAACATTATGTATGACATTATGTATGACTTAATATTGTGATTAATAAAGTTGTTTTATTATTATCTAGAACAATGGTAACATGAATATTCGGACATTATCATATAGCTCATGAGATGCATAGTATGTAATTTATGTGAAAAGTCACAGAAGATATAAATCACAAATTCTTTGTAAACTCATAATTTTAGTTCGTAGTCGGTGATGAAATTGGGCATTTCACCTGTGAAGACTATAACATGTCAACTAAGATGATTTGTCTTGATCATGGAAGTGGTGACTTCTAGTTGATATGTTGATATGTTTTAAGAGTTAAGACATATTGAACTGGACCGCTATGAAATTTATTATTCTCCTAATGATTGTCAATTGAATAATAAATTTCACGACTTATATTTACATGAACTCTTAATCTTGAGAGGATAATGGAGTGAAGATAGTAATGGGGATGCCCCATTTTCAAGGTGAAAATTCAGCATAGTTTCGCTTTTGGTGCGCTATGGTGCACCGACATGGTTTCACATTTGTGTATACGATGCATATCGACATGCTCGCACCATGACGAGCCGAAGGCCTCTAAAGTGTTAGAACATGCTAATATGTGTTGCATACATGGGGAAACCATTGTCACTTGGTGACATGGATCAAGACAATTACACCGCGATGATCATACACACAATATAGCATGAGTATGCACTTACATTAATCGCCCTGAGTGCATACCCATATTACAAGGTCAAGAGCTCTCATGACTAGAGAGGGTCGCTCATATAGCCATGAGAGTCCATCGTACAAAGTGCACAATCACCCATACACACATACGCAGATATATATATACATGCAACATGCACAATGCTATCACACAGAGTGAGAAAGTAAACCAGACATTACCAACGTTCCAAGGGTATGGCCCAAAATGGTACAAGAAAAGTAAACAGACATTGCTATACCCAGGGAACACGACCCAAGCAAGGAGCAGGAAAATAAAAGGGGGTACATGGATAGGGACCCTAATACATGCTCTAGATAAGAGGCTTAAAGAGAGGAAAAGAGAAGATCACTATGGAGGGGCTAAGCCCCCTAATCTATTGATCATTGCCCTTTATGGGCATGCATCCTCTTACTTGCATCCTTGCCCTTTCCTCCAAGCATCCTTTCCCCATGTATGTACACACAAAGGCAAAAAGAAACAAGCCAGCAGACAAGTAAAGAAACAAACAGAAGGAAAAGCATGCTAAAGACAAGCAAGGAAATGATGCCAAACGGGGGCAAACAAACATGTGAAGCACACGAAGAGGCAAACAAACACGTTACCAAAAAAAAGGAAGTGTCCTAGAAGGATAAATGTAGGTTTGGATTGAGTTTCTATAGCTTCATTGGATTAAAGTATGGACGAGACACAGATTCATGCATGAACGTGTACGCAAGCATGCAATAAGAAAGCCAAATGGGTGGCACAAATCAAGCAAGTTGAGTATATCAACATCGCATCGAGTGAAGAAAGGTGTGAATCTGGCACATTGACACCACGGAGGCATATCTCGCAGGTGGTCACATCCAAACAAACACTAAGAGGGATGAATGTAGCCACCTAAGCACAAACCTATAGCGGGCATAAAGCACATAGAAAAGCCTAGATCTAGAAAGGCTAACACATAGATATAAAGCATAGAAGCAAGCAAGAAAACATGTATATGCATAAAGGAAAAGATCCATACCTTTTAATATAAGCCTAGGTGTATAGATGTAGGCCTAGACCATAGGATCTAGATCTACACCCCACCGAAAGGGCCAAAAAGCATGAAAGAGAGATAACAGGGGGCAAAAGGGCTAAAGTAGCACATGACATAGCAACCAACATAGATCCAAGTGCACAAGCATGGCACGAGGCACATAAACACATAAATCTAAGCATATGAACATAGATCTAAATATTAACATGTAGATCTAAGCACAAATAAGGTAAAGAACACAAAAGGCATGTAGATCTAAGCATATGAACATAGATCTAAGCATAAACATGGCAGAGAGCCTAAAAACATGTGGATCTAAGCACAAACATGGAAAAGAGCCTAAAAACATGTGGATCTAAGCAAAAACACAAAAAGTAGACATATCCTAACCCAAGAAGGCTAGGCCAACAGCATCAAAGCAATAAATCATGTCAAAAAGCAAGTAGACATGCTAGGAAAGCTATAAAACAAACTAGGAAGATAAAACATGCTAGAAAAACAAATAAAACATTTTAAGAGCCAAAAGAAGCAAGGAAAAAAATAAATAAAAAGGGGCGTGGATTGTAGCTAAAAATCTAGATCCACACCCCTAAACCTTAAATCGAAGGTATGGAACCAAGGAGAGGAAGATTAGGTGCAAGAACACTATCTTGAAGATTGTAGAGAAAAGGTGAGAATTTTTAGTGTTCTAAGGTTTCTATTGTGAGGACAGGCTTCTAAAAAATGTACTTGATGGGTTCCATGTGGGAAATCAACCGCGTGGTGAAGAAGAGCATGTACTGTTGCAGCTTGCACGAATCCCACGCTAGGGTGCAACACATCTTCTCAATGGCGATGTAGTTGATCTCACAACTGGCGAACTTCTTACTTAGGTAGTAAATCGCCTTCTCTTTTTGATCAAGTTCATTTAGCTGGCCTAACATGCAACCCATGGATGTTTCTTGCTTCACTAGATAGAGAATCAATGAATGTATCGGTGTCGGGTGAACTAGAATAGGAGGGTTCAACAAATACTACTTAATCGTGTTAAAGGTCGCTTGACATTCATCCGTCCATTCTATCTTTGTATCCTTCTTCAATAGCTTGAACAAGGGATTGCATGTGGTTGTCAACTGCACTATAAAGCGAGCTATGTAAATGATCCTTCCAAAGAAGCTTCGAACTTGTTCCTCAATTTTTGGCGTAGGCATGTCCTTGATGGCCTAGACTTTTGCTGGGTTCACTTCAATTCCTTTTTGGTTGACTTTAAAGCCAAGCAATTTCCTTAAACGAGCTTTAGAGATGCATTTGTTAGTGTTAAGGCTTGACCTGTACTTGATAAGGTACTTGAATAACTTTCTTAAATCAATCAAATTATTTCTAGGAGTGTACGACTTGGTGATCATATCGTCCATGTAGACTTCAATCTCTTTATGCATCATATCATGGAACAGGGTTACCATGGCTCACTGGTAGTTTGCCCAACATTCTTCAAACCGAATGGCATGACTTCATAGGCATAAGTTCCCTAATGAGTATTGAATGCTGTTTTGGCTTTGTCTTCTTCAGCCATCTTGATTTGATTATAATTCGAGAATCCATCCATAGAGGAGGAGAACATGTTGGTTGTGGTGTTATCAATTAGGGTATCGATATGTGGTAAGGGAAAATTATCCTTCAGGCTAGCCCGATTCAAATCTCTATAATCGACGCACATGCATACTTTCCCATCTTTCTTTGGCACGGGAACAATTTTTGCAACCTAGTCAAAGTAGGTTATGGCGGTAAGAAAACTAGCTTTCAATTGTTTTTCCACTTCTTCTTTGATCTTTATGATAACCTTTGATTTCATCCTTTGAAGTGTTTGTAGTATTGGGGGGCATTCAGATTTAACTGGAATCCTATGGACAGCGATCTCAGTATCTAGTCCTGGCATATCTTGATAAGACCAAGCGAAGATTTCCTTGAATTCCTTCAGCAGAGCTATGAGCTTGTTTTTAATGTCTTTATGAAAGTTTACCCTGATCTTGACGGGTTTTTCTGTCTTGCCTTTATCAACTAGGATTATCATCTCTGTCTCTTCTAATTGGGCTTGGACCTTTCGCTTTCTCTATTTAGAGCTTTTAAGATGTCTCAAGGTAAGTTCAGGACCTCTTTAATTCCTTCAACATCATGATTCAACTCTATTGTCTCATTCACATCATCTACACATTCGTTATGGAAAAGGGGCGATGAACCCACTTGGGAATCAGAACAGATCTTATAGAGCAAAACATATAAAAAAAAAACATAAGATAATTTGCACACACATATTCATAGGAAAGCAAGTAAAGAGAGATGCAAGAATTTTTTGAATAATATGCTGAATATTTCATTAATGGATTATGGGTATAGGAAAAACAAAGTTCATGCCTGATAATGATATAAGGGAAATGTTCTTTTTTGTTGTTTCTAGGAAAACAGACTGGGGAAATTAACAAGGAATACAAATAAAGCAGGAAATAACATAAGCATGCAATACAAACTAGATATGCTATTCCAACCCTCTCAAGTGATCAGAAGGCCCAATCACTTGATTGTGGAATACTTCTTACTCAGCCGGTGCAACCACAAAGCAAGGCTCGATGGTCCAAAGGCTTGTCGTCTCGCTTGGCAACCTTGGTCGGATAGTGGAATTCAGATTATCTTTGGGAGATAGGATACCGTTCATGGAGAACTCTTCAGGACAGAGCCAAATAATGCAAGCCAGATCAGGCTCTTCATCTTCCAACCCCTTGAAAGGTTCTAGCATAGTGACCTGGACTGAGCTGGAGAAGTGGTTCTAATATGGGGAATGACATCCCTTAAGTGTCCCACTTCCTCTTCTTGCCTCTAGAAGCTTGAAAGAGTTCTTCATGAGTAGGTTTGTACCCCAAACTGAATCTTCCTTTGTTATCTAAGAGTTCAATGAAAGTAGGACTCCCATGTCCTACGGCTCAGAGGCCTTGTTGTAATTTGTAGCCAAACTTAAGCATCTCCTTTGCGGCCTTCAAAACTGCTGCAGGCCAGCCAGACTTAGGCTTTGCGGCATTATTAATCATGGAAGCTAGCTCAAAGCTATGGAAGGATGCTTTTGGAAAAGCATTGGCATCGATGTAGGGGATAGATGTCTCCTCGAAGATAGTTGTGGGCTCTTTAGCCATAATGGTGATCAATTAATTCTAGGAGATGAACTTGAGTCTCTTATAGAGGGTAGACGCAACTACGCCTGCTGTATGGAACCAGGGTCTCCCTAAAAGCATGTTGTATGGAAAGTCAACCTTAATCACTTAGAAGTTGACCAAGAAGGATCTTGGGCTTAGGGCTATCCACGGGTCGAGCAGATCAGGTTTGGGGTCAAATCATCACTTGACTCGCTTAGATCAGGTGAATAGATTTCTCACCCATTGTATCGTTTGTCTTGATTCTTCGGTTTGGCGGGTCGGATTCGTTGGATGATCGGTTTGAAGGAAAAGAACAAAAAGAGAGGGAAAAATCAACCAAAGAAAAAGCTTGAAATGGAAAAAACCAAATATTTATGAGCTTGGAACAAAGATAAGGAGAGAAATGAGAGAAGATAAAAAGAAAAATGAGATTTTGAAATCATACTTGAGAGATAGGACACCCAACACATGTTAACAAACAGGAAGCAAAACTCATCAGCAAATAGGAAGTGAAACTCGTCGGTAATGATCATGGATGTTAGGGAAGAGTCCAGCTACGGTTTGAACTTTAAAGAGAAATTATGAGATTGGGACTATGAATATGGAGCCATTAATATTATTGTTTTCATTTGGTTATTAAGATGAAATTACATTGAGCCTAGCAACTACAATAAGAAAAAAACTATTAATGCTCACTTGAATAGCTATTGCCTAACATTGATTCAAAGTCCGAAGTGACGTGAATAGCTACTACCTACTAACATTGATTCAAAAAAAAAAATTATAGTTAACTTATGGTGAATAGCTATTACCCATGGACATGACAAAACACAGAAGTCTATTTCAAACTTTTAAACTATCACTCGAACTGAAGCATCAATTTTGGTAAAAGTTAGACCCACATCCAACAGACCTAGGTATCTAGAACCGACTGTTAGGCTTCGAGTTGGGCGGGTTCAATCAGTTTGGTCGGGTCATCCAACCGGTTGGACAACCCTACTTGGGTTGATCTCAATCATTAGCTTGATCTTGCCTTGCACTTCTTGACACGTGCCATCAAAGGCTATGTAATCATAGTGCTATGCTTTATAAGAGACATATCCACCTTCAGTTGCTCAAAAGTGGCCATTGGACAGACATTTAGGGCTTATCCATTGTTGATTAACACCCTTATAACAAACATGTCTTTACACTTGACTACAATATGCATGGCCAATGTGTGATCTCTACCTTCTAGAGGCAACTTATCATCTAAAAATGAGACTTGGTTAGTGGTCAACACCAATGATACCATACCCTCGAAGGAGGAGTTTGTAATGCCAGTAGGAACATGCGTTTCCTTCAACACCTTCAATAGAGCTTCACAATGGACCTCTGAAGATAATACAAAGGCTAAAATAGAAATTTGAGCTGGAGATTTGTTCAAGAATTCCTCGGCTTCTTTAGTGGTGACCCTATTCCTGACTGGCTCGACTGTGTTCTTGCTAATCTCTTTCCTTCTCTTTTGTAGTTCCCCAGGAGTATAACATCGACCGCTCCTAGTGAGTCTGGCTAGGCTTGAAGAGATATTAGAGCAAGTCTCTTCCTTTCCAATTCGGGTGGAAATCAAAGTTATATCGTACTTCCATGGGACATGATGGCTATCTTGGTAAGGGAAGGGCTTTGGCATATGGATGACCACACCTTCTTGAGTTTGCAAATTTGGTGCCAGGGAGAACATCCTTGGACTAATGATGATTGGGCCGGGTAGAGCAACTTCTAAAGCTTTTAGGCTAGGAGCCCCAGAGATTCCTTGGGTAGGCTTTGGCAGAATTAGAGGATTGAAACCTTGAATAGCGGGAATGACAAAGGTTCCCTTCTGGATAAATCCTAAATATGGCTCTGCAACTGCAAGTAGTGCTAAGACTAAAGGAGAAAAGCGTTCAATGGCTGGCATGGCTTGTCCATTCTATAGAGCTAACGCCTCTAAATCCATAGCTGATTCTGTAATCTCTTTAATAACGATCGAAGTTGGAAGAGCTGGATGAATCCTACGTAAGTGCTCTTGCAAGTATTCATCCCAATCCTTCCTTAACCTTATTGATATAGCACTATGGCTAGTTCCCGCTTGGGTATTTGGAGGACATAGGCTGGTTACCATGCAATTACTCCTGTGCACAAATTCTCTTTCAATCCATATGATACCATGATTGGCTAGACTTTGAACTTGTGCTTAGATTACTCTACAATCAAATAGGCATGTTGGTCCCTATTGTCACAGAATAAGCAAACTCCCTAGTCAAAACTTGGAGCTTCTATGTTCTTGAGAACAATGTGACTTTCTTGGGCTAGGGCCCACAGCATGGCTTTCCAATGGAATGAAGGGGATGAGAAATCAGGGATCCTCTTCTCTACTATAGAGATAGCATTCGCGTTCCCGTCCTAGTGAGGAGGTGGGTTAGTGATCACATTCAGCTTAGCTGTGTTGTCGAGCCATACAAACTTTTTGTCGATGAGATCTTGGATTCAGTGTCTCAAATGTGCACACTCTTCTATCGTCTGTCCCTCGGCTCCAAAATGGTGTTCACATTTCTTGGATGGATCAAAACCAAGTAGGGAAGGATTGTCTCTGGGACTTACGAAAATTGAAGTCACTAGCTTCTTCTCCAACAGATAAGCATAAAGCTCTACCATAGGCATGGATAACAGAGTGAATTTCCATGGTTGTACCTTGGGATATCGGGGTGGGTCGAGCCTTCCCTTCTGATTGAATGCTGGTAAGGTGCCTTTGGGCTAGTTGAACCTGTTGCAGATAAGGCTGGGCATTTTGGTCTGTGTAAGTAGAAGTAAAACCCTTAGGCCCTTCAGGATCGGGTATGATCTAATATGCGAGCAACGAGGTTGCTTGTCCCTAGGGTTAATCATAGATGTTGTGCAAACAGGATGGATAGAACCTGGAGTAGAGCACAACTCTTTGATTCAAGCAAAAAGGGCAAACCTGTAAATGGAAACTTGACACTTACCCCTTGACTCATTTTGAAAACAATCCTATGAAGGATATCCTACCCTAGGCTGGGATGTTCACTCAAATTTGGCTTTTCCTAGTTCTTTCGGGTTTGATGTAGTCTAGGCCAACTATATGAGACATGGCATAACTAGTAAGTTGGTCCTATTCTTAGGGGAGACCTCGATCATCTAATCCTTCCCTTCATAGAAGTTGTGGGATAGAACAGATCAGGAGGGCCTTTTCAACATAATTATATCCACACATGGACCCAGGAAAAGCCTATAATTTGGCATCTAGTAACTATCTAAGGTATATGCTTCCAGCATTAGCCTTCAATGCTGAGCTCGAGTTCAGCTCAATATGAGGGGTGATGTCATGCATTTTGAAATGAAAAGGGAAAGACTTTCTAAGCGCAATAGATATAAGCACAAATAAAGGTGTAGCATAAATTAGGTCTTACTACCCTAGGTTCGCACATGTAAGGAAAGCTATAAAGCAAGCTTTAGGAAAGCGGTAAAGCTTCACACATATGAAAATACCTCAAAGCCAATTTTTGATAACAATTTTGAAAATCATTTTTGGAAAATATTTTTGAGTTTTGAAAATAGTTTACTAGGATATAGTAAAAGCAATTTTCAAAAAGAAAGCCCTAGAGGCTAATGTCAGCTTCAATGTTTTTGAAAGCCAGTGTCCAAAGATTAGGAATTTATCAAAATCCCTAAAGGCTAAACTCTCTAAGTGTCCCCAGCGGAGTCACCAGTCTATCAATGCCTCACCTTGCGGCTTTCATGTCGACCATCCATCGCGGCGGCACTCACAAGCATATATGGAGGAGGTGTGTCGTACCTCTAGTGTGTCACTGGAATGTGAGTCAATTTTATGGAAATTATCAAGGGTATGCAAAGTCACAACCAATCCTTGGGTTTTTTCTAAGGTGTGATTGGTCACCTGACTCTATTTGATTTTTTAATGATCCTAGATTAAGAAAAAGGACATTTTTCCTAATCTAATATGGATGAGAAAAATTCTTGATTCTTGAGTTTGGATGTTTGGTTACATGTGGGGAAGGTGTTAGGCACCCTACAACGCTTGTTTGTAGACGATCCTCTGTTTTCGTAAAATCAAAGAACCATGACATGCTGATACGTGTCGCATACACTGGAAAACCAATGTCACTTGGTGACATGGATCAAGACAATAACACCGCGATGATCATGCACACAATATAGCATGAATATGCATTTATGACAATAACCTTAAGCACATACCCATATTACAAGGTCAACAACTCCCATGACTAGAAATAGTCGCTCACGTTGCCATGAGAGTCCATCATACAAAGTGCATAATCACCCACACATATGCAGGCAATATATATATATATATACATGAATCATGCACAATGCTATTACACAGAGAGAGAAAATAAACCAGACATTGCCAACATTCCAAGGGTATGGCCTAGCAAGGTGTAGGAAATATGCATAAACGCAGTGGAAAAATTAACGGATCTACTTCATTCAGAATTGATAACATGCATTAAGTAAGTTTCAGAATATAGAACAAGAGAGTGTACCATGATACGGTGAATTTCAAAACAAAGATCGAAGCACTTGGGAATACTTTTAATCTTCACTCCAATTCTACCAACGCCCAAGAAGTGTGGACTCTCAATCGGTCACAAAGGGATTAGAGAGTGACTTACACTCACTTACACACCATTTCACAATGATGTTTCTCATACATAAAATTATATACGTTTTTCCCTTTGTATCTAACCAATTATCTAATTGGGCTGGCCTTTTATGCCTTTCCAATTAGGCTTAAGTGTGTGGCTTGGAGTGGGACCAAAAGAGACCAATAAGACACTAGCTCCAATGGGCCTTGGGCTTTTCTGTCAACTCTTGACGAGTCCAAAGTTACCATTAATTATATTTAATACCACTATATAAATATAGTTGCACTCTAGGCCTTATCTATAAATTATATCCCAAAACTTTATTATACATGTAACCCCTTCATAAAATATTCGTAGTAATTCAAAGTCATAAATATAGACTGTCACTTTGAAGATTACTACATCTTAATCCTTGAGTACCCGGTTGAATCCTTTTAAGTTATTCACCATATATTTATGAAATCCAATTTCATAAATATATACTTTAGTAATTTCTTACCAAAGTGGTTAGACCTAACTCTTTGAATAACTTAATCCATTAAACTTATCTCAAGGGAATATTTTACATCTCCATTAAGAGACTATGAATTCCATCTTGAGAATATATGTTCCATCAACACTAAATGTGGTTGCCTAACATACTGAGGTTTTGACCGTTACTTTAGATCTCACTCCTGATATATCAAAGCAACCTACATTGCATGATCAGGTCCATTATTCTCTCAGGATTAAGAGTTCATGTAAATACAAGTCGTGAAATTTATTATTCAATTGACAGTCGTTAGGAGAATAATAAATCTCACAGCGATCCAGTTCAATATATCTTAACTCTTAAATCATATCAACATATCAACTAGAAGTCTCCACTTCCATGATCAAGACAAATCATCTTATTTGATATGTTATAGTCTTCGCAGATGAAATGCCCAATTTCATCACCGACTACGAACTAAAATTCTGAGTTTACAAAGAACTTGTGACTCATATTTTCTGTGACTAAATCACATAAATCACATACTATTCATCTCATGGACTATATGATAATGTTCAAATATTCATGTTATCATTATTTTTGATAATAATAAAACAACTTTTTAATTACAATATTAAGTCATACATCATGTCATACATAAGATCATACATAATATCATACATAACATCATACAATAGGATTCTAGAGCACTAATCCCAACAATCTCCCACTTGCCCTAAAGACTATTGTGCACTAATCTAACTCCCATTCCCTCCAAATGTGACTTGAAGGTCCTTTAAGGTAAGACTTTGGTAAAGGGATCTGCTAGATTATTTGCACTTTCAATCTTTGCTACCACCACATCTCCACGAGTAATAATATCTCTAATGATGTGGTACTTTCTCTCAATGTGCTTTCCTTTCTTGTGATTCCTTGGATCTTTTGATTGTTCAACTGCACCACTATTGTCGCAAAACAATGTGATGGGAACTTGTTCCATTCTCATTACACCAAGGTCAGAAAGAAATTTCTTGAGCCATACAGCTTCTTTTGCTGCTTCACACGCACAACATATTCTGCTTCCGTGGTGGAGTCCACAATACAAGATTGCTTGACACTCCTCCATGTTATGGCTCCACCTCTCAAGATAAAAACACATCCTGATGTGGACTTTCTGAAATCTAGATCCGATTGAAAATCTAAATCTGTATAGCCAATGGGAATCAAATCCTCACAACGGTAAACAAGCATATAATCTCTCGTTCTCCGTAGATACTTGAGAATATGCTTTACAGCTTGCCAATGTTTTAGTCCTGGATTTGACTGATATCAGCTAACCATGCCAACTGAATAACAAATATCTGGCCTAGTACAAAGCATGGCATACATGAGACTGCCTACTGCAGAAGTATAAGGAACTTGTCTCGTTATATCTACTTCCTCTTGAGTCTTAAGCCTTTGGTCATCAGACAGAGGAACTCTATGTCTGAAAGGAAGTAATCCTTTCTTGGAGTTTTGCATGCTAAACCGTTCTAGAACCTTATTTGTATATCCAGCTTGTGATAAGCCTAACATCTTATTCTTGCGATCTCGCCAAAGCTTGATCCTTAGAATAAAATTAACCTCACTTAAGTCCTTCATATCAAATTGGCTTGACAACCAAACCTTTACAGATGACATTACCCCTACATCATTTCCAATGAGTAGAATATCATCTACATAAAGTACTAGGAACATTACTACTTTATCTTGATGTCTTTTGTACACACATGGTTCATCAAGATTTTGTTCAAAACCAAATGACTTGATTGCTTGATCAAATCTGATGTTCCATGACCTAGATGCTTGCTTAAGTCCATAAATAGACATTTTCAACTTGCATACCATATGCTCTTGGTTCTTATCTATGAAACCTTTCGGTTGCATCATATAGATTTCCTCTTCAAGATTGCCATTTAGAAAAGCAGTCTTGACATCCATTTGCCAAATCTCATAATCATAATGAGCAGCAATGGATAAAAGAGTTCTGATAGATTTAAGCATTGCTACTGGTGAAAAGGTTTCTTCATAATCAATACCTTCTTTTTGAGTATACCATTTTGCCACTAGCCTTGCTTTAAAGGTTTCAACCTTTCCATCTATCCCTCTCTTCCTTTTGTAAACCCATTTGCAACCAATAGGTTTAATGCTGTTAGGCACCTTTACAAGATCCCAAACTTGATTGGAGTATATGGAATCTAATTCAGATTTCATAGCTTTAACCGAATGATGCGCATCTATATCATTCATTGCTTCTTCGTAAGTTTAAGGATCAGTTTCGGCCTCTTCTGAGATAGCTTCATAAGTTTCTCTCAGACCTATAAACCTTATAGGTGGCCTAACATTCCTCCCACTACGACGAGGCATCGGTGTACTAGACATCTCATGAATAGTATCTTGTGGTGTATCCAATACAACTACATCATCCCTACTTTCATCTATTGGTTGTTCAACTACAGATTCATTCATTTCAGCTAAAACAACTTTATTTCTAGGATCAAAATTATTCATATAATCATCTTTCAAAAATTTGGCATGTGTGCTAACAAACAGTATGTTATCTTTATGATTATAGAATAAATAACCCTTTGTTTCTTTTGAATACCCTAAAAACATGCATACTTTGGTTATAGATTCCAACTTATCAGACTTTCTTTTCAACACATGTGCTAGACATCCCCAAATGTGGAGATATTTCATACTAGGCTTATGCCCACTCCACAGTTCCTTAGGTGTGTTGGGAACAGATTTTGATGGAACTAAATTCAAAATATGTATTGCAGTTTTTAGTGCATATCCCCAAAAAGAAACTGGTAAAGTTAAGTAACTCATCATGGACTTAACCATTTCTAAAAGAGTCCTATTCCTTCTTTCTGCTACACCATTCTATTGGGGAGTTCTAGGTGCTGTTAATTGGGACATGATCCCATTTTGAGTTAAGTAATCCTTGAAATCCCCAAGAAGGTATTCGCCACCACGATCAGATCGAATGGCTTTTATGCATTTACCTAATTGATTCTCAACTTCAGCCCTAAACTCTTTGAACTTTTCAAAGGCTTCAGACTTCCGTCTTATTAGGTACACATAACCATATCTTGTGTAATCATTGGTAAAAGTAATGAAGTATTCATAACCTCCTTTTGCTTGGGTTGACATAGGACCACAAACATCCGTATGAACTAATTCAACCAACTCTTGGGCTCTTCTACCTTTTGCATTAAAAGGTCGTTTGGTCCTCTTGCCCTCCAAACAAGATTCACAAACTGGAAATTCATCAAAGTCCAATGACTCTAAGAGTCCATCTTTGATCAGTCTTTGAATTCTGCTTAGATTAATATGACCCAAATGCAAGTGCCAAAGATATGCATCATTAGTAGAAGGAAACTTTCTCTTTAATGATTTTACATGAGAGTTCTTATCTAATTCAGAATTATATAATTCATGCTTATCAGGAGTTAAAATATAAAGACCATCCACAATATTGCCAGAATAGATAAATATTTTACCTTTCTTTATTACAACATTGTCTTTAAGGATAACACAATATCAATGTTTACCTAAATAAGTTGTAGAAATTAAATTCCTACGAACATTAGGTAGATACAAACAGTCTTCCAATATTAAAACTCTAGACTCAAAACATAAATTATAAACACCAACAGCTACAACTGGAATCCTGCTCCCATCAACCAAAGTAAGAAACAATTCTCCTTTATTAAGTTTTCTGGTCTCTTGGAACCCCTGCAAAGAACTGCAAATATGATTAGTACAACCTGAATCCACACACCAGGAATCTGTGGGATTTTGTACCAAACTTATTTCAAGGAGGAATGAACTATTTATACCCTTATTTTTGGCAGCCTTGAATTTTGGACAATTCCTCTTCCAATGGCCCTTCTCACCGCAATGGAAACATTTTCTTTTAAGCTTCTTTCCTTTGTCAGCAACCCCTAAGGCAATTTGTTTACCATCTTGCTTGGTGAATTCCTTCTTCTTCTTCTTTTTCTTACCCTTGCCTTTCGACTTAGGTTGAGAAGTAGAAGCTTCACCCACATTGACTTCAACACTAGAAGTAATAAGGATGCCTTTCGCCGCTACCAACTCATTCATTAATTCAGACAAAGAGTAAATCTTTTTGTTCGTATTATAATTGAGCCTGAATTCCTTGAATGATTCCGGTAGTGACTGAAGTATCATATCCACTTGGGATTCTCCATCAATATCAGCACCTAAAACCTCAAATGTATTCAGATTGGAAATCATTGTAAGACAATGCTCCCTCATTGAACTACCTTCAGCCATTTTGGTATTATAAATTTGCCTCATGGTTTCTGCCTTGCAAAATGGACTTGCTCACCAAACATCTCCTTCAGACTTAGCATAATGTCCAAAACTAGTTCTACATCTTGCATTTGATGCTGTAGAACATTTGAGATAGATGCTAGGATGTAGCACTTGGCCATCTCATTAGATTTCTGCCAATGATCATATCGTTGTTTTTTCTGAGGAGGAGCATCTAATGAAGGAAAACTAGGACATGGTTTAGTAAGCACATATTTGTGCTCTTCAGTAGTGAGAACCGTATTCAAATTTCTTTTCTAGTCAACATAGTTGGATCCAGTCAGTTTGTTTTTATTAAGGATAGTAACAAGTGGGCTAAATGATGCCATGAACAAATCTGAAAATAATAAACATGAATATAATAAGTAAACTGGACATTATCTATTTAGCATATAAACATATAATATGGAACAACGACAACCTAATCCATGTCTATAATTCCTTGGTAGCAAGTTTATTATAAACACATTAATTGATTGAGAACTATTCTCATTATTAGTGCTATCATGATAACTCTTATCAAACACTAATAATATGCCGTATTACCTTTAGCCTCTTAGTAATAATGACATAGCTCCTTTGGAAGGTTAACATTACACTTAGTCTAGTGTACACCATTATCTAGAACATCTCCCTTTATGCTGTTTAAACTTGTAGTACCATGGAACAAAACACCCTCCTTTGGGATCGCGAGGCATATACGCCAAGACGAGGTGCTTGTCCACGCTACTTTAAACGGGCAAGTTCAATCTTGTAGTACTATGAAGTAAACACTCTACTTTGGGATCATGAGGCATATACGCCAAGACAAGGTGCTTGTCCACACTACTTTAAACTGATAATGGAGGGCGTGAGATCCAACCCTTGTATCTCTCTCCCACTAGATGTTTTGAAAGAAAGGTTTTTAATTGTTTAATGCATATATAAACTAATTACACATAGCCTTGCACTTTATACATGTAATAAACAAGTGTCAGAATTTTTGGCGACTGGTTTTCGCGACTTGCCCAAGTCGCCAGAACTAGTCGCGAGTTTTGGCGACTTACTAGCGACTTGCCTAGTCGCGAGATTCATCCAGAAACTTTGGCGACTCACTGGCGACTTAACTTGCGACTCGCCAGTCGCGAAAAAACCTAGAAATAGCCGCTTTTCTATTTTAGCCGTTTTTTACGTTTCTAATTAACAAAACACATTCTTAATGATCAAAAACGATGAGATTAAGATTAAAACTTGAATTTCATTGATGTTAAAGTGTTAAAATTCAAATTTACATAGTCAAAATCAAACTTAAACAACATCATAACATCAAAATCAGTTTTAATCAAACAATAGTTTCAAAAACTATAATATGTAGAAAAATGACTGCAAAATTTTCACAACTATGAAAATAGTTTTCTCTAATTCTAAAACTCACTAAACATATTATACAGATTCGAAAATGAAGACCGCTCTGATACCAATTGTAGGAAATATGCATAAACGCAGTGGAAAAATTAACGAATCTACTTCATTCAGAATTGATAACATGCATTAAGTAAGTTTCAGAATATAGAACAAGAGAGTGTACCTTGATGTGGTGAATTTAAAAACAAAGATAGAAGCACTTGGGAATACTTTTAATCTTCACTTCAATTCCACTAACGCCCAAGAAGTGTGGACTCTCAATCGGTCACAAAGGGATTAGAGAGTGACTTACACTCACTTACACACCATTTCACAATGATGTTTCTCATACATAAAATTCTATACGTTTTTCCCTTTGTATCTAACCAATTATCTAATTAGGCTGGCCTTTTGGGCCTTTCCAATTGGGCTTAAGTGTGTGGCTTGGAGTGGGACCAAAAGAGACCAATAAGACACTAGCTTCAATGGGCCTGGGGCTTTTCTGTCAATTCTTGACAAGTCCAAAGTTACCATTAACTATATTTAATACCACTATATAAATATAGTTGCACTCTAGGCCTTATCTATAAATTATATCTCGAAACTTTATTATACATGCAACCCCTTCATAAAATATTCGTAGTAATTCAAAGTCATAAATATAGACTGTCACTTTGAAGATTACTACATCTTAATTCTTGAGTACCCAGTTTAATCCTTTTAAGGCATTTACCATATATATATGAAATCCAATTTCATAAATATATACTTTAGTAATTTCTTACCAAAGTGGTTAGGCCTAAGTCTTTGAATAACTGAACCCATTAAACTTATCTCAAGGGAATATTTTACATCTCCATTAAGAGATTATGAATTCCATCTTGAGAATATATGTTCCATCAGCACTAAATGTGGTTGTCCAACATACTGAGGTTTTGACCGTTACTTTAGATCTCACTCTTGATATATCAAAGCAACCTACATTGCATGATTAGGTCCATTATTCTCTCAGGATTAAGAGTTCAAGTAAATACAAGTCGTGAAATTTATTATTCAATTGACAGTTGTTAGGAGAATAATAAATCTCACAGCGATCCAGTTCAATATGTCTTAACTCTTAAAACATATCAACATATCAACTAGAAGTCTCCACTTCCATGATCAAGACAAATCATCTTAGTTGATATGTTATAGTCTTCGCAGATGAAATGCTCAATTTCATCACCGACTACGAACTAAAATTCTGAGTTTACAAAGAACTTGTGACTTATATCTTTTAAGACTAAATCACATAAATCACATACTATGCATCTCATGGACTATATGACAATTTCCGAATATTCATGTGATCGTTATTTTTGATAATAATAAAACAACTTTATTAATTACAATATTAAGTCATACATCATGTCATACATAATATCATACATAACATCATACAATAGGATTCTAGGGCACTAATCCCAACACAAGGTACAAGAAAAGTAAATAGAAATTGTCATACCCAAGGAACACGGCCCAAGCAAGGAGGAGGAAAATAAAAGGGGGTACATGGATAGGGACCTTAATACATGCTCTAGAGAAGAGGCTTAAAGAGAGGGAAGGAGAAGACCGCTCTAGAGGGGCTTGGCCCCCAATCTACTGATCATTGCCCTTTGTGGGCTTGCAACCTTGACCTTTTTGCTTATGCCTATGACGCTACATCTTTTGCTCCAAGTGTTCTCGGTCCATGTGTGTACATGTAAAGACTAAAAGAAACAGACCAGCAAACAAGCAAAGAAACAAACAAAAGGGAAAGCATGCTGAAGAAAAGCTAGGAAAATATGTCAAATAGAGGCAAAAAGCACATGAAGAGGCAAATAAACATGTTATCAAACAAAAGGGAGTCCCTTATGTTAGGGTTTGTGCCCTAAAATCCAATTTATTGGCATGTCATGAATAATTAAGTTGTTTAATTGCATGAGACCATTTATGAACTAATGGGACATTATCTTAGTCCATGAGATGCATAGTATGTGATTTATGTGAAAAGTCACAGAAAGATATAAATCACAAGTTCTTTGTAAACTCAGAATTTTAGTTCGTAGTCGGTGATGAAATTGGGCATTTCATCTGCGAAGACTATAACATATCAACTAAGATGATTTGTCTTGATCATGGAAGTGGAGACTTCTAGTTGGTATGTTGATATGTTTTAAGAGTTAAGACATATTGAACTGGACCGCTGTGAGATTTATTATTCTCCTAAAGACTGTCAAATGAATAATAAAGCTCACGACTTCTATTTACATCAACTCTAAATCCTGAGAGAATAATGGACCTGATCATGAGATGTAGGTTGCTTTGATATATCAGGAGTGAGATCTATAAGTTATGGTCAAAACCTCAGTATGTTGGGCAGCCGCATTTAGTGCTGATGGGACATGTATTCTCAAGATGGAATTCATAATCTCTTAACGGAGATATAAAATATTCTCTTGAGATAAGTTTAGTGGGTTTGGTTATTCAGAGTGTTGGGCCCAACCACTTTAGTAAAGAGTTACTAAAGTATATATTTATGGAATTGGATTTCATAAATATATGATGAATAACATAAAGGATTAAACCGGTACTCAAGGATTAAGATGTAGTAACCTTCAAAGTGGCAGTCAATATTAATGACTTTGTATTACTACGAATATTTTAATGAAGGGGTTGAATGTATAATAAAGTCTTGGGATATAATTTATAGATAAGGCCTAGAGTGCAATTATATTCTTATAGTGGTATTGAATATAATTAATGGTAACTTTGGACTTGTTAAGAGTTGACGGAAAAGCCCAAGGCCCATTGGAGCTAGTGTCTTATTGGTCCCTTTGGTCCCATCTCAAGCCACAAACTAAAGCCCAATTGGGTAGGCCCAAAAGGCTAACGCAATTAGAAATCAGTCATTATTTAATAAGTGTTATTAAATAAAGAAAGTAAGTGAATGGTTTTAAACGTACGGAAGATGAAAAGAAAAAGAAATCAGTTTTTCTCCACAAGGAGAAGAAGAAGGATTTTTCTTTGAGAATCTACGTACAGAAGACTGATTGAGAGACCACACATCTTGGGCACCATGTGGAATTGAGATGAAGATTGAAGGTATTCTCAAGTTTGGTTTTGAAATCCACTGCATCAAGGTACACTTTCTATTCTCTGATTCTAGAATTCATGGTTACATGTTTATCTTTCATGATTGAAGTAGATCCGTGTTTTTGTTGCTTCCGCTGCGTGTGTTTTTTGTATGAGATACAAAAACCCAACACCTTAGGAGGACAAAAGTAGGTTTGGATTGAGTGTCCATAGCTCCATTGGATTGAAGTATGGATGACACACAGACTTATGCATGTACATGCAGGTAAGTGTGCAACAAGAAAGCCAAACGGGTGGCATAAAGCAAGAAAGGCGAGCATATCAACATCGCATCGGGCAGAGAAAGGTGTGAATCTAGCACACCGACACCACAGAGGTGTATCTCGTAGGTGGTCATATCCAAACAAACCCTAGGAGAGACAGATGTGGCCACTTAAGCACAAACCCACGGAGGGCACAAAGCATATAGCAAAGCCTAGATCTAGAGAGGTTAACACATAGATATAAAGCGTAGAAGCAAGAAAGCAAGCAAACTTGTATATGCATAAAGGAAAAGATCCAAACCCTTTAATATAGGCCTAGGTGTACAGATGTAGGCATAAACCACAGTATCTAGATCTGCACCCCACCAGAAGGGCCAAACAGCAAAAAAGAGAGACAATAATGGATAAAAGGGCTAAAGTAGCACATGGCATAGCAACCAACATAGATCCAAGCACACAAGCATGGCACAGTGCATATAAGCACATAGATCTAAGCATATGAACATAGATCTAAGCATAAACATGGCAAGGAGCTTAAAAACATGTGGATCTAAGCACAAACATGAAAAAGAGACTAAAAACATGTGGATCTAACCACAAAGAGCCTAAAAACATGTGGATCTAAGCATAAACATGAAAAGTAGACATATCCTAACAAAAAAGGCTAGGTCAACAACATCAAAGCGATAAATCACCGCAAAAAGCAAGTAGACATGCTAGGAAAGCTATAAAACATGCTACGAAGCTAAAACATGCTAGGAAAAACAAATAAAGCATTTTAAGAGCCGAAATAAGCGAGGAAAAGCAATAAAGGAAAAGGGGTGTGGATTATAGCTAAAAAGCTAGACCCACACCCCTAAACCTCAAATCCAAGGTATGGAACCTAGGAGAGGAAGATTAGGTGCAAGAACACTACCTTGAAGATTGTAGAGAAAATGTGAGAATTTTTGGTGTTCTAAGGTGTTTAGATGTGTTTGGATTTGTTTGGATGTGTTTATGAGAGAAATAAGAGAGGGAAGAGAGAGAGAATCTGCCTAGAACTGCTTAGAAATTTTTTTTTTGAGGGGTTTGGGGGTATTTATATTGAAAAAGTAACGCTTTAGCTACCAACGCACCTTCAAGGGTCGCCAGCCACCTTACAGATGTTAATAATTTTGGCCCTATCCCGATTCGATTGCAGATGCATATTTGAAGGCTTTTCTAGCTATGGATTGAAATAATATTAGTGTCCCTATAAATATCTGGATGTCTAGTTTCTAGAACACTAAATAAATTGAATATCCAACGGTCGGATCAAGAGTTATGGCCTCAGGAAGCATGCTAACATGCTTTTTTACAATTTTTAGGATATCTGAACCATTTTAACTCTGATTTTGAACCATGAATAGTCATTGGAAAGAGAATTTGATAATCTTCGTAATGGTTCTAGTCCTAACCCATTCTAATTGTCAAATCACATTTAGGGTTTTTGGTGCTCCCGAGAGTAAACTTCGGGTCAAACTTCGTCAAAGTTGATGAAAATTACCGAGTAGCTCGGGTTTGATGTAGAAACATGAAAAATATCATTTTAGGATGATTTTGACCCAAATTTTACTTTCGATCAACCTAGGGTTGACTAGGGGAATTTTGGTTTATTTGACCTGAAATGGCACTTCGAATGCTCTGATGTCCAAACAGGTTGCACTACGTCACTCTAGATGTTTCCGTGGCCCCATGGAGAAAAGATAACATTTTTTGAATTTTCGAGGTCCGGCATGTAAATTGAGGGCGGGCAAAATACGGTGTCTATAGGGTCTCTACTTGGTCCTTTAAATGTTTGCATTCGTCAATGCAATGTTCGTGGTCTTGGTGAAATCTACAGTACTTGTTCTTGTCTCTTACTTCTACTGGAGCATAAATTGGTCAGGGTCATTGTAGAAAAGGTTCATCTTTTATCGGCATCAATACCTGTTCAATGGGCATTACTGGGGGAGTGAAGTTAGAAAACTTTGACCTTCGATCTGAGAGGTTCTTCTTGTTGTCTACTGTATGCCCAATGCTCCATGCTTCCTTCTTTCTGTCGGGGTTGCTGCTAGTTCCTTTGTCTCGTTTTCTTTTACTAGTCACTCCTTTAGTGGTTACTGCGTCCTCTGCGTTCATGTACTTTTACGCCTTATAGAGTAGCTCTACCACTATTTTTGGTGGGCTCTTGGTGATTAAGAAAAAGAAATCTCCAGGTAGCAGTCCTATTTGGAAGGTTGCCAAGATGACCTAATCCTCCACTTCATCCACCTGTAGAAACTCTTTATCGAAGCATGTCACATATTGTCTCAATGACTCTCCCTCTACTTGACGGATGTTGAGAAGATGCCCAGTTGACTTCTTGTGTATCTTTCCTCTAATGAAATGATGAACGAAACCCTTACTGAGTGGATTGAAGTTTGCAATGGTACCTGGGGGTATTTTACCGAACCATACCCTGGTTGAACCCTTCATTGTTCTTAGGAAGGCTCTACACATTACTGCATCCGAGGTCGTTTGCAAGAGCATCAGGGTTTTGAATGACTCGATGTGGTATAAAGGATCTCATTAACTATCAAACAACTCTAGTTGGGGAAGATGAAACTTTGGTAGGAGAGGACGATTCAACACCTCAGTGGTGAATGGTGAGTCCGTCCTTCGAATCATTCCATCTGGGCTTTCCACAGCTCTATCATTTATTGCATTCCTAAGTTCGTTCATTTTCTTCCTCATGTTACGAAGTTTGCTGTCCATCTTGGATGAGTTCTCTTCTGACACCCTTGTCCTCTTATTGAGCTGGCTATCTGATTCTTCCTCATTGTTGTTTCCTTCAATACTTCAAGGTTGTTCTTCTTCATTCTGGTTCTCAATAATCTGTTGTCGTTCCCCATTCTAGGATTTAATGGCTCTTCGCAATTCTTCATTCTGCCTGATCAACTCCTCCACATTAGCTACGAGAGCTTGAATTTGTTGGGCAGCCTGTTCGAGTTCCATCTTGCACTACAAGGGTCTTTTTTGTCACTTGGGAGAGTTGACTTGAATGATTAGCATTCCCACAGACAACACTAAACTAATGATGCAAGAAATCAGCAGTTGAGCTCCCCATCTCTATCGATGGACAAAGTTTAGTTGAATACACCTTCGATGGGAAACCTGTAATAAGATTTGAAATGGGATGGAATATACCAGTGTTGTGTTTGCCAAAAAAACTGCGTGATTATTAACTTAGAAAAAGAAATGGTTTTTGAGAGAGAAATTGACATGGGAGTAGTTTTTGTATGAATTTTTGTATGTTCCTTTGGATTTTTTCACCTCATTCTTTTATAGTTGTTCCTTGATTTAATGGTGAATGAATCTCCGCATTTATGTTCAACAGCTAGTGCGCTACCAATGGGCGCTTTGATGTCCACTACTTACTTGTTACCATTGCTCTGTCTGTTACTTTTTGTTTTTAATGCATGCAATAAATGTGTAACGCTTGTTTGGATCGTCATTGTGGAGAATGATGATTCTAGTTATTTTTTGACTCATCAATACCCAATTAAACAATAAGTGTCAAACAACCCCAAAAATAAAGGAAATGATCTAAATTGATTAAAAAATAAAAATCATGCCCAGAGAAAAAAAATTTATGTCTAGTTAAATCCAAAAAATAAAAAGAATGAAGAAAACCAAAACAAAAGAACGCACTATTAGAAAGCCAAAATAATAATAATAATAATAATAATAATGAGCAAAAAAAAAAATGGCATTATTCAGGAAAGCCAAAAAGAAAAAAGGAAAAAAGAGAATGAGCAATGTCCAGTACGTAAAAGGAAAAGCGGAGGTAGTTTAGTCATTGACTACAACTATTCCTCTCTCCTCCATTTTCTCCTCAAATTGAGGAGATAAAATTTTGGTAGAATAGGGTAGAAAACACCAGGCCTCACCAATTTTTCATCCTCTCATTTTCTCCAATCAAATACCCATAAAATTAGTTTTCTCTTATCTATTTTCTATCCTCCCTATTTTACCCCCAACCAACCTTAGGGTTTGATCTAGGATATGGAAGGAGGGGCAATTAAGTATAAAAGCCACAAAACACTATAAGAATGTATGCTTCAAAAATTTGGGAGAAATTACACTTTACCCCCTTTAAACTATGACTCCTTTTACATATACCCCTAAACTATTGAAATGTACACTTTATTCCTCTAAACTATTTGAATGCACACATAATTTCCTAAACTATTACCCATGGGATGATGTGCAAAATGTTACACGAGTAATAGTTTAGGGAGGTTAAGTGTGCACTCTCATAATAAAGGGGGCAAGTGATACATAGGTAATAATTTATGAGGTAAGTTTGCATTCTCATAATTTAGGGAATAAGTGTGAAATGGGGTATAGTTTAGAAAGGTAAAGTGTAATTTGTCCAAAAATTTAAGATAAGAACAATATTTGCTTTAAAATCCAAACTGAGTTTGTCATTAGTGTCACTATTGAACCCCATTGAGAGACCAATTTCACATTGATTTGTACTAATCTATATATATATATATATATAACCGAAACCTCTGAAGCTCCCACAATTTTTTCACATTAGCACAATATTAAAAAAAAAAAAAAATATTGAACTTGATTAATATTTGAGTTTTGTACGTTCTAGTATATGCTATTTCTTATGTGTGAACTGCAGAATTTTTTTTTCTAAAAGATATGATGGATAATCAATGTGCAAATATTTTCTCTACTGATGCAACTGTTTATGGGTCAAATAGTGCCATGTTTGCATTTTATTGAAAGAGGGATATTTTTTCTTCATGTGTATCCTCAACTTAGTTTTTTTTAAAACTTGGTTTGTGTCTTTTTATTTATCCCCACCCCCTTTATTTTTCCCAAAAACTTGTTTTGTTTTTCCTATTTTTATAGGGGGAGAAATTTTTTTAACCTTTGTGGTTCTTAGGGGGAGTTGTTGCTCTTCTTAGAGGGAGTTGTCTCTATTTTCTCTTACTCTGGTGCGTATATTTTCTGTCTACCTTCTAATTAGGTAGTCTTTGTCAATACGTGACAAAAAGGGGAGACATAGATGACCTGTTTGTTTTGTTTAGGAGAAGAATATAAAAACTTTTTGATGTATCTAACTTAGGGGGAGAGTTAGAATTTATTTTGATTTATATGTTTCTTGTTTCACTTCTTATTGATTTATACTTATGAGTTCTTCATTGGTATATGTCTTTATTTTGTGTTATGTGAAATTAAGAATTTATTTTTTTTATACCTGTATTTTCCACACATGAGTTTATGCGTTTTGTTTAGTGTTCAGGAAATATACAGGTTGATTCAATTGAGCTGCTGTCTACACTTGCAACTGATGGATAGTAGTTAGATTGAATTTGTTGTAATAGACATTTTATTGTATTGGGTTGTTCTTGTATTTAAACATTTCATTTTGTATGAAAGTTTTGTCACGATTGCCAAAGGGGGAGTTTGTTAGGTTCTAAATGTTTAGAACAATTGGCAAATCGTGAACACAAACTTGTCTAGATATAGATCTTAAAGTCTATAGGTTTTATTAGACAATGCTCAAGGTTATTCAAGTCAAGGTTCAAGAACATACAAGCTGCAGGAAGAAGACTTCATATTCTGCCTGGTTCGATCGATCGAAGAACAGGCTCGATCAATCGAAAATCGTATCTGCAGAATTTTAAATCGGCCCAAACAGCAGCTTAAGCCCATTAAGGATTAGGGTTTCAGATCTACTTCTCCCACTATATAAAGGAAACCCTAAACCACATTTTTTAGAGCTTTTAGAGAGAGAGAAGAGAGTGCCTCTTTTGCATCTAGGGTTTTGTACCCAAATCTCTCTAAGTCTTTGTTACTCATATTTGCGGTTTATGTGAATCTCTTGTGAGATCCTTGAGGAATTTTCCTTCACATAAACTTAGGGTTTTCAAGGTGGAGATATTATCTACATCTTGATGATCAACAAGGTTGCTGCTATTGGAGCTTAAAGAAAAACAAGCGAGGGTGCTTGTATCTTGATTGGAGAATCCAAGAAAGGAGTCCGTGAATTCGGAGCTTGCACGTGGTCGTGTCAGTAAGTTCTACTGGTGGGTAGCATTAGGAAGTCAAGCGGGGAGCTTGTAAGTCCTTTTGTATGAACTTCGATTCTTTCAAAATAGTGGATTCAAGTTTACCTTGAGAATAGCTAGGTTAAATCCTCCCCAAGTTTTTACCGTGTGGTTTCCTAAGTCATCATATCATTATGTTCTTTATATTTTTGCTGCTTTGCATGATATGATATATTTGTGCTAACCTAGATTTGTTTAATTTTGACTAAGTAATCACTTGGCTAATTAACTAGGTTAATCTAATTGTGTTTTAAGGGGTCTAAATTTCTAACATATTATATAATCAGTAACAAAATAACATAAAAGTAAGGCTAAATATGTAAATATGTGAGTACTTTTTTGTATATATTTCATGCACATCAAATTGTACTTAGACACATTCTTAATTTGTATTCTAAAAATTAATCCCTTTTTCCGGATATTAAGACCTTTATAGTGATAATTATCTTGTAGATAAATATTTCGAAAAATCTTGATTTTCCACAACTTCATTGTTATCTGATTATCCACTTTATTCCCATTCAAGCAAGTCTATTTTTAACACTGACCAACAACCAATCACAAAATTATTTAATTAATTTTAACTGTTTAACCAATTAGAATTAAATTAAATTAATCATACATGGTCAGTTCCACCCAAACAAAATGCATGCAGACCGTGCAAACTTGATCATGTGATATCTCTCAGACCGTGCAAAAACAAAAACAAAAAAAAAAACAAAAAAAAAAAAAAAAAGATTTCTGGTTAATTTTTAGGCCGATTCTCTCTTTCTCTCATCTCTTTAATTTCTCTCCCAAACACATCAAAATACATCCAAACAAATCAAAACACCCTCAAACACGTTAGATTCTCATCTTTTCTCTTCAATCTTCAAGGTAGTGTTCTTGCACCCTAATCTTCCTCTCCTTGGTTCCATACCTTGGATTTGAGGTTTAGGTGTGTCGATGTAGCTTTTTAGCTACAATCCACACCCCTTTTCTTTTAAAGCTTTTTCTTAGCTTTATCTTTCTTAGTAAAATGCTTTTGTTGATTTTCCTAGCATGTTCTTGCTTCCTACCATGTCTTTATAGCTTTTTCTAGCATGTTTCCTTACTTATGCCATGATTCATCACTTTGATGTTGTTGGCCTAGACTTCTTGGGCTAGGATATGTCTAAATTTAATGTTTGTGCTTAGATCCACGTGTTTTTAGGCTCCTTGCCATGTTTCTTCTTAGACCTACATGCCTATGTGTTCTTTGCTATATTTTTGCTTAGATCTACATGTTAGTGTTTATAGGCTAGGAATGTATTAACCCTTTGTGATAAATTAACTAATTGATTTAACCAAGTTAATTAATTAATTCAATTAACATGCAAAACACGTGGTAACACAAACAAATCACCAACTAAGTTAAAGTGTAGCAGATAATAAAGTGACACAATGATTTGTTTACGAATAGGGAAAACCAACATGGCAAAAACCCCACTGGGTGATTTTAAGGTCACCATTGTTGAGAATCCACTATTATCAAAACAATCAGTTATAAGTAAAGGAATCCCAATACCTTATACCAACCTACAATTGAACCCTTACCCTAATACTCAATTGGACTTGTTCTGTAATGACAATCTCTACTTTTCAATGCACGGCTCCCAGTACGTGACTAACCAATAGATGCGCAGATAACAGTACGGACTTAATCACCAACTTGAGAAAGATGTTGGCTGCAAAGTTCTTCAATTTATCAACATGATGAAGATCACAAAACTCCTTGGCTACAAAACCCTAAGGTGTACAAACACAGCAGCTTCTTCAAGAGAAAAATAAACTAGGAAAAATTATGTCTCTGGTCACAATTTGCATGAACAAAACTTTGCTTCACACTTGCGCAACCTTTTACGGCCCTTAAAATAATCCTTATATATGTTTAGGGTTATGAGAAAGAAAACCCAAATATATACCCACGGATTGGATGAACATCAACTCTGAAAGACTGAATTCCATAAACCTTGACAGATAAGGTATCTATCGAGCTAGCTGTCGAGCTTCGGGCTTCAGTAGCTTTTTAAACCTCGATAGATACTAGCTGTCAAGCTTTAAAATCCAACACTTCTTCACTTGTTTCTTGGACATATTTGCATAACTTCAAAACTAGAACTTGAAACCTTATTCCTTAAGCATTAAACACATCCTAGATCTACCCAATTAGAAGTAAAGTGCATTTTGTCAAAGGATTAGCCAATTCTAAATTGACATATATGTTAGGGTTTGTGCCCTAAAATCCAATTTATTGGCATGTCATGAATAATTAAGTTGTTTAATTGCATGAGACCATTTATGAACTAATGGGACATTATCTTAGTCCATGAGATGCATAGTATGTGATTTATGTGAAAAGTCACAGAAAGATATAAATCACAAGTTCTTTGTAAACTCAGAATTTTAGTTCGTAGTCGGTGATGAAATTGGGCATTTCATCTGCGAAGACTATAACATATCAACTAAGATGATTTGTCTTGATCATGGAAGTGGAGACTTGTAGTTAGTATGTTGATATGTTTTAAGAGTTAAGACATATTGAACTGGACCGCTGTGAGATTTATTATTCTCCTAATGACTGTCAAATGAATAATAAAGCTCACGACTTCTATTTACATCAACTCTAAATCCTGAGAGAATAATGGACCTGATCATGAGATGTAGGTTGCTTTGATATATCAGGAGTGAGATCTATAAGTTATGGTCAAAACCTCAGTATGTTGGGCAGCCGCATTTAGTGTTGATGGGACATGTATTCTCAAGATGGAATTCATAATCTCTTAACGGAGATATAAAATATTCTCTTGAGATAAGTTTAATGGGTTTGGTTATTCAGAGTGTTGGGCCCAACCACTTTAGTAAAGAGTTACTAAAGTATATATTTATGGAATTGGATTTCATAAATATATGATGACTAACATAAAGGATTAAACCGGGTACTCAAGGATTAAGATGTAGTAACCTTCAAAGTGGCAGTCAATATTAATGACTTTGTATTACTACGAATATTTTAATGAAGGGGTTGAATGTATAATAAAGTCTTGGGAAATAATTTATAGATAAGGCCTAGANAACATAAACACGAAAAAAAAAAATAAACTCTTTTCTAAAACTAAAAAAAGCATAAATGCAAAATAAAACATTTCTAAAACCCCAAACCCAATAAATGCTTTGCCTTATCTTTCTCCAAAATGCAGGCCTTAAGCTCCTTCTACCAGCTCCCCCAACGCTCAGTCCCACAACAAACCAACAAAGATCTCCTTCCTTAGACCCATGACAAAGCATCCGAAGACACCATACCCACTTCTTAGGACATATGTGGAACATGTTATGAACATATGTCATATAGAATTGGCTAATCCTTTGGCAAAACACACTTCACTTGTAATTAGGTAGATCTAGGATATGTTTAATACTTCAAGGAACAAGAGTTCAAGTCCAAGTATTGAAGCCATGAAAATCTATCCAAGAATCAAGTGAAGAACTGTTGTTCATTAAAGCTTGACATATAGCTCGATAGATGTACCTATCGAGGTTTAATTACTTAAAGCTTGATAGTTGTATCTAATGAGAATTATGAAATTTAGATTTTCAGATCTTTTTTTCACACATATCCAAGCTATGTGTTTAGGTTTTCTTCTCTCACAACCCTAGGCATATACAAGGATTATTTTAAGAGCCGTCTAAGATGATGCAACTAGATGCAAAGGTTTTATTCATGCACATTGTGACTAGAGACAATCTGCCCAGTTCATCTTTCTCTTGAAGAATCTACTGCGTTTATGCACCAAGGGTTTTGTAACCAAGGAGCTTCTTGATCTTCATTGTCTAAATGAATTGAAGAACTTTGCAGCCAACATCTTTCTCAAGTTGGTATGTTAGTCACGTACTGGGATCTGTACATCGATTAGTTAGTCACGTACTGAGAGCCGTGCATTGAAAGGAAAGATTGTCATTACATTACAAGTCCAATTGGGTATTGGAATAAGGGTTCAACTATAGATTAGTAGAAGGTACTGGGATTCCTTTATTTGTAACCACATGTTTTGATAATAGGGGATTCTCAGGAGTGGTAATCTTAAATTCACCCGATGGGGTTTTGCCTTGGTGGTTTTCCTCATTTATAAACAAATCACTTGATTCAAATTTATTTTCTGCTACATTTATCTTAGTTGGTGATTTGTTTGTGCTACCACACTTATTGCATGTTAATTGACTTAATTAATTCATTTGGCTTATTCATTGGTTAATTTACCTAAGGGGTTAATACATTCTTGGCCTATTACCACCAAAACCCACCATACCACCATACCCATAAACCAACAGAAGATCTCCTTCCACAGAATAGAGATCTCCGTCCTTAGACCCGCGGTGAAGACCACTTCTCCTCCCTCCAACATGCAACCTTAACTATCTCAGTCGGTGATACACCATCCCACCCAACCCAACCTGTCCAAACCGGCCCAAAGGTAACTAATATACAAAGTTAATTAGGACTCTATAACTATTATCTTATAATTAGTTTATTCTTATTAGTCTTCTTTTTTTCACAGCTGTTCAATTTATAGGTTTCATTCTTAATTTTTGTTCTTCAATTCACTTTTATTTAGATTTAATATTCCTAACTAATTTCTTCTCTTTTATTGCCTTTCTCTTCAGTCTTTTCCTCCATTCGAATCAAGATTAAAGGTATGGTATTCATTTACCTCTGTTCTAAATTTCTGAATTTTTTTTAGTACATCTAAAAGGATATAAGCATTGGATATATGGTAAATTGTCTTTGAGGGCAAGTGGGAGATTGTTGGGGTCTATGCCCTAAAATCAATTTATTGCATTCATAATAATTAAATTGTTTAATTGCATATAGACATTTATGAACTAATGGGACATTATCTAGTCCTGAGATGCATTGTATGTGATTTATGTGAAGTCCAGAAAGATATAAATCACAAGTTCCTTGTAAACTCAAAATTAGTTCTAGTCGGTGATGAAATTGGAGTTTCATTTGCGAAGACTATAACAATCAACTAAGATGATTTGTCTTGATCATGGAAGTGGAGACTTCGTAGTTAGTATGTTGATGTGTTTAAGAGTTAAGGCATATTAACTGACCGCTGTGAGATTATTATTCTCAACAACTTTACTGAATAATAATAGCTCACGATTCTATTTACATACTCTAATCCTGAAAGGATAGTGACCTGACATGAAATGTAGGTTCTTTGATATATCAGAGTGAGATCTAATAGTTAGGTTAAAACTCAGTATGTTGGGACCACCATTTAGTGTTGAGTGACAAATTCTCAAGATGGAATTCATAATCTCTTAACGGAGAAAAAATATCCTTTGAGATAAGTTTAAGGGTTTGGTTATTCAGAGGCGCAACCACTTTAGTAAGAGTTACTAAAGTTATATTTATGAATGGATTTCATAAATGTTAATAACTAAAAGATTAAATCGGTATCAAGGATAAATAGTGTTTCAAAGTGATGTTCAGTACAATATATAGTTAATGACTTAACTGATATATAGGACATTATAACGAATGGATATTCAAGGATAAATAGTTGTTTCAAAGTAGTTATTATGACTTTGTTTACTATGATATTTGATGGGAGGTTAATGATATAAGTCTTGGGAATAATTTATAGATAGACCTAGAGTGCAATTATATTTTTATAGTGGTATTAATATAATTAATGGTAACTTTGGACTTGTCAAGAGTTGACAGAAAGCCCAAGGCCCTTGGAGCTAGAGTCTTTATTTGTCCCTTTGGTCCCATCTCAAGCCACAAACTAAAGCCAATTGGGAGCCAAAAGGTTACCCAATTAGAAATTAGTCATTATTAATAAGTGAGAAAAAAATACTAGAAATTATGAAATGCGTGTATGTGAAGATGAAGATCAGTTTTTCTCCTCTTGAACACATACAGAAGACTGATTGAGAAACCACACTCTTGGCACCATGTGGAATTGGGATGAAGATTAGAGGTATTCTCAAGTTTGGTTTTGAATTTCACTACATCAAAATAATTTATAGATAAGGCCTAGAGTGCAATTATATTCTTATAGTGGTATTGAATATAATTAATGGTAACTTTGGACTTGTCAAGAGTTGACGGAAAAGCCCAAGGCCCATTGGAGCTAGTGTCTTATTGGTCCCTTTGGTCCCATCTCAAGCCACAAACTAAAGCCCAATTGGGTAGGCCCAAAAGGCTAACCCAATTAGAAATTAGTCATTATTTAATAAGTGTTATTAAATAAAGAAACTAGGTAAATGGTTTTAACGTACGGAAGATGAAAAGAAAAAGAAATCAGTTTTTCTCCACAAGGAGAAGAAGAAGGATTTTTCTTTGAGAATCTACGTACAGAAGACTGATTGAGAGACCACACATCTTGGGCACCATGTGGAATTGAGATGAAGATTGAAGGTATTCTCAAGTTTGGTTTTGAAATCCACTGCACCAAGGTACGTTTTCTATTCTTTGATTCTAGAATTCATGGTTACATGTTTATCTTTCATGATTGAAGTAGATCCGTGTTTTTGTTGCTTCCGCTGCGTGTGTTTTTTTTGTATGAGATACAAAATCCCAACAATATATTCCTAACATCAAATCACATATGTCCTAACAATCTCCCCCTTTGACAATCCATGACAAAACCACAATAAATAAATGAACATATGAGAGAAGACATAAATCACTCTACTCATACTCACTTGTTGAATACAATAAAATCTATCATAACAAAAACTCTTGAAAAAGTTTTCAAGACGAAAGTTTATGGAAAGAAGACTTTGACAACCTGTATTTCTAAAACACTTTAAACAAAACTCATAAAGGCATCTTATTGTGAAATAGAAATATATGATTGCTTACATTAAATAAGAAACATGTGTATAAAGAAAGAAAAGAAACAACACATGGAGAGATAGGTGAAATTTGATAATAACATCATCAAATATATATATAAAAGATAAGTACAATGTTTGCTATCACTAAGGTCACAAGACCAATGTACAAGAGATAATGTATCTAAAATAGAAAGAAAAGAAAAGATACAAAAATCCTCGCTACATCCCTCATATACACTCTCCCTATCACAAAATCTCCTATACTAACACTCCCCCTATAAGTATGGCTACTCTCATATCAAAACTACTTCCCCTTTTTGTCACGAGTAACAAAGGGTAAATACATCAAGTAGACGTCTCATCATCACTAGGTGTGCTAGCGCCATCATCCTCATCAGCATCATCACTGCCAGTGCCATCGTCACTTTCATCCTCAGAGGCTGGTGGAGATGGAGAAAAAGCAACAGTGAAACCACCTATGACAACCTGTCGTCGTGCAATACGACCGACACGGGTGTTTACCTAACACAACTCATCACTGAGAGTATCAAGGTGGGCATCCATTCACAAAAACTGTGCCATGATGGCCTCAAGTGTCATTCCACCCACAGAAGACGAAGGAGCGAAGGTGATTGGAGTGATAGAAGTTGGAGGAGTCGTCGTCTCTATCCAGGGCCGCCTCGGTCTGAGCTATGCCTCACTCTATCGAACGGTAGCTGTATCTATGGCACACATCACTAAGAAGTGAGGAGACTCAAAAAAGGAGATGGAAAAATGGCAGAGGATACGCATGATAGCCGAAGGAAAAATGTGCTAATCACGGGTCGCCGTATACCTATAAACATCTATAAGGGATAGAATGAAGTGAGAAGGGAAGACGATAGAGATATCCTTTAAGAAGGACAACAAAAATCGAGCACAAGGCTCTATAATGGAGTTATAGTGAGACAAAGGATGAAGGATAAATGTCATCACTATGTTTAGGAATCTCGAACCTTTTGTAAAACTCAAGCAAAGGGTGTTTTGACGGTCAACCCAAGAAGAAAGTGTCTCACAAAAGAGAGATGAGAGTTCATCTTTGGACACAGTCCACAGATGAGCACAACTAGGGTAGTCAGGATGCGCTACCCTAGGAGCGTGTAGTACCTCAGATACAATATCCGGAGTAACTACTATGAGCGTACCTTGAATGCGAGAGAAGAAATGAGGTACAGAAGTTTCGATTCCGTGCATATTGGAGTAAAACTCCTGTATGATCACAGAGGGACAAGTGACCCGAATGTCACATAGTGACCCCTAACCCCTACTGTGAATGATAGTGGGTAGGTCAATATCGGAAAAATTTGATAAGATGACTTGGCGTTCCAAATGAATGCCTTGTCTACAAAAGTTCTCCGGAAATTCCTTTCGAGCTTTATCATCACGGAACCGAACATGTGAAGGTGTAGGGTCAGAAGAAGAAGATTCCCCAAAACGAAAAGGATTTTGGGATGAAGTGGATTTGCGTTTGGGTGCCATAGAGCAGACTAACGCAAGAAAGAGAGAGAAGGAGAGAGGGAGACAATTAGAAAAGCACCAAGAAGACAGGATATAATAATATAAGAACTTGAAGGTACGTATGCATGAAAATACATGAACATATAACATGCAAACCAAAAAAAAATATCATGGGCTCAGCCCAATCCAAACCTAACAACACACAATCATTGCAACAAAGTAAACACACATCTAAAATGCATGAAACATTGTTATAATGCAAATGAGATGCAATGCATGATGATTTACAAACATACACACAAAACCCATCCTAAAAATTTCATAAACACTTCATTTGAAAAACCCCAAAAAATTTTCAAAAACCCAAAACCTAGATCTAAATGCATGAAATGTATGAAGAATGAGTGAAATTGAGATCATACCAAGTGATTGATATAAAAAAAAGGCCAAAAATCATATGGGTTGAAGGTTTTGAGAGAAAAGAGAGTGTTTGGGAGGTGAAAAGACTAATTCTATAAAGAGAGATCAGGGAGAAGTGAAGAAAAATTGTGTAGAATCTTTATATAGAAAAGTCATAAAGCTCAACAGATCAAGAGGTGTCAATAGGTGTCGAGATTAAAAACACGTGTTTTATCTGTTGAAGAGCTGTCCAGCATCTGTGGAAAGGTGTCCACAGCTAAAGGTTCTCGATGGATTGAGGTATCGAGAAGCTGTCGAGCATCCAAAAAGTTTCTCGATGGATCGAAGTAACTATCAAAAAGCTGTCAAGAATGCGATAAAAACCAGCTAAAGGGTCTCGATAGATAGCCTAGCTATCGAGAGGTGTCTAGCAGCTGTCAAGATTGCTTAAAAGCAATTTTTCAAGAAGAGAAAAACACAGATATGAATGCAATCAAGTATTCTATACAACCAAGGATCCAAACAACATTTTAAACTCTTAAAATCATCTCTCAACAAGAAAAATGTTAAGCACATAGATCCAAAACACACACACACACTAAATAAGTCTAACCAATTTTATATTTCAAAAACAAGTTAAGACAGTTTAGTGAGCATACATTAACACAAATATTCCTTGTGATAGCCAAATCACATTGTACCTACACCTGTATCAAAAGTAGCAAAAAATATTGCGTGTTGTGTGTGAAAAACATCGCAAGATTGCATTAGTGTCTATATGTTATGACGATTTGAGATATAAGAAAATCACTTTAACTCACACACAATCATAACTGTTTGATGGGGGACTATCACCTTTGAGGTACATCCTATAACTCCCACATCTCCTAGAATACACGCTTGCATTCATATATAAAGCATCTTGATTTTTTTGCTTTTTATTTTTCTTTGCATATTTTTCTTTTAAGCAAACCATCCATGGGCATATAAAAGATAGAAAAGAAATACCCAATGATGTTAAGCATTTGACATTCCACTTTTGCTTTGCCAAAGCATACAAATGTCATTTCATGATTGGTGGGCAATAGTGGTGAGATGATTATTTATGCCTTTCTCTTAGGATTTTTTAGTCCTTCCCGTCAAAAAGAGTGATACAAGTGTTAAGTATAAGAGATTACTTAATCTTACTCATCACAAACACGAGCCACAAAGCTCACTTACTTAGTTGTGCATAAAGATGATCGTCTAAGCTACAGATGATACAAAGTTTAGAAAAATTTGTTTCAATGGCCATCCAAGGTACACAAGTACCAAAGTACACATACACACACTATTTTTGTATTTTTCTGATTTTTTTTTTTTAATTTTTATATGAAAAACAAAATGAAGCAAAATTGAAAAATAAACAAACAAAAACATGTTAAACAAAGAAATGCATAAAATTAGACTGGCTTAAAATAAGAAAGCAAAACACACAAGTAATGCAAGACAAAAGCAAGAAGGGGAGAAAGAGAAAAAGTGATAGAATCACTTAGAGCTTTTTTCCTTCCACACCTTAGAAGAATCTTTCCGTTTAGCAAACCCTTGATCCGGTGGTGAGGGGGAAGAATTCAAACCATTCAAGTTCGAAAGGAATATGAAGGCTTTAAGAAGATCTCCAAGAGGAGCAAAAGAGGATGGAAGTTGATTCTGGGTTCCCAATGAGATCATGTTGTTGCTCTGTTGAGTGGCTAACCACTTATTGCAATTAGGTCGAGTATGTCTAGCTGCTCCACAATGATGACAAAAATGATACTTTTTCTGTTTGGTCTTTTGATTATTTCCCCTCTTAGCCCTAGGGTTCTTAATCTCTTTTTTATCAAGCTTAGGAGTTACTCCTAAGATAGATTTACCCTTGTCTGTGTTCTCACTAGCTAATTCATTTTTAACATCATTGTTCTCAATTTCAACATTATTAGCAGGAGAAACAAAAATAGTAGTACTAGAGGTAGCAATACTAGGAGAAGAGAAATCATACCTAAACCAGTTCGATCAAAAGCATATTTTTGAAGATTAAGCACCTCATCAGGCTTTGCACTGGAAGTCCTCTCCAACTAAGTTCTGACTTGGAATAGCTCTGCCTTAAGCTTCTTTCTCTTCTCAGCCAAGAAATTATTCTCAAATCTCAGTATTAGGACGTATGTGATCAATGTTAGGAACATATGTCACTATTTTACATAGTTGTCTAATCCTTTGACAAAATGCACTTTACTTGTAATTGAGTAGATCTAGGATGTGTTTAATGCTTCAAGAAATAAGGTTTCAAGTTCAAGTATTAAAGCCATACAAGTCTGTCCAAGAATCAAGGAATGAAGTGTAGGATTTTAAAACTCGACAGCTAGCATCTATCGAGATTTAAAAGCTGCTAAAACCCGTGACTCAACAGCTAGCTCGATAGATAAGGTATCTGTCAAGGTTTATGATGTTTAGTTTTTCAGGACTGTTTTTCATCCAATCCGTGAATGTATGTTTAGGCTTTCTTTTCTCACAACCCTGAACATATATAAGAATTATTTTAAGGGCAGTCAAAGGTGACACAAGTTGCGCAAGTGTGAAGCAAAGTCTTGTTCATGCAAATTGTGACCGGAGACAGAATTTGCCCTATTTCATCTTTCTCTTAAAGAAGTTGCTGTGTTTGTATATCGTAGGGTTTTGTGACCAAGCAATTTGATGATCTTCATCGTCTAGATGAACTGAAGAACTTTGTAGCCAACATCCTTCTCAAGTTGGTGATCAAGTCACGTACTGGGATCTACACAATTGGTTAGTCACGTACTAGGAGCCATGTATTGAAAAAGAGAGATTGTCACTACAGAATAAGTCCAATTGGGTATTGGGGTAAGGGTTCAACTGTAGGTTGGTATAGGGTACTGGGATTCCTTTACTTGTAACTGCTTGTTTTGATAATAGTAGATTCTCAAGAGTGGTAACCTTAAAATCACTCGGAAAGATTTTTGCCATGTAGGTTTTTCCCATTCGTAAAAAAATCACCATGTCAATTTAATTTTCACTGTATACTTAGTTTAATTGGTGATTTTTTTGTGTTATCATGTGCTTTACATGTTAATTTGATTAATTAATAAACTTGGCTAATTAATCAATTAATTCATCACAATGAGTCAATACATTTTTGGCCTATCAAGTGGTATCAAAGTAGGCATACTCTGATTATGGTTAATCTTTGCTGTGTGATCCATTGACCCCTGTTTGTCATGGATATAGGAAAATCTCTTATTATATCTCCTTTATTTGATTGCACTAACTATGCATATTGGAAAGTATGCATGAGAGCTTTCTTGCAGTCTTTAGATGAGAAAGTGTGGCAAGCTATGAAGATAGGCTGAACCAAGCCTACAAAAGCACCGGCCGACTGGGATGATGCTAAGATCAAGGCAGCAAACTTCAATAGCAGGGCATTGAATGCTCTATTCAGTGCAGTCACGAATGAGGAGTTCAAAAAGATATCCTCTATTGAAACTACTAAGGAAGCATGGACCATTTTCCAGACAACCTATGAAGGAACCAAGGCTGTCAAGGATATTGACAAAATTCCTTTGACAGAGTTAGTTGGCAATCTGCAAACCTATGAGTTGGGTTTGACAAGGATCGAGAAATTAAGCAAGAGCAAGGGCACGGCATTGAAGGCCAAGAGAAGTGATACTGATAAGTCTTCTGGTGATGAAGATTCTAAGATGAAGTTTTACATCATCAGGCAATTTAAGATGTTCATGAAAAATGCCAATGCAAAGGGCTTTGACAAGGACTATAGGCAATCTAGTTCCTCACAGTTCAAAAGCCAAGATAAAGGGAAGAAAGATGCTAGGGATGGCGGTCAGTACATTGTACCGTCAGGACCAAAGTGCTTTAGGTGTCAAGGTTTCAGTCATATGAAACAAGAGTGCCCTACATATCTCAAGACCATCGGGAAGAGTAAGGCACTTATTGCTATGTTGAGTGACACTGAGCCTAAGGATGACTCTGATAATGAAGATGATGGAATCCTAAACGTCGTCACTGCCACTATAAATCCTACTAAAGGGATTATTGAAGATGTGGATGAATAAGAGGAATTGGTAGAGTCCAAGTTTGAGAAGATGGATGAACAAGATGACATCCACACAGCCTGTGCAAAGTCATACAAGGTCTCAGAAAAGCATGATAAGTTGTATAGGTTGGCCACCAAGAAGCTTAGTGATGTAGAGCTTGAGCGAGAAGAAATCTCTACAAAGTTTGATGAAGCAAATCAGACTATTGGAGTACTAAGGTTTGAGAATAATTTCCTGGCTGAGAATACCAAGAAACTTGAGGCAGAACTGTTCCAAGTCAGAGCTCAGCTGGAAAGGACTTCAAGTTCTAAGCTCGATGAGATGCTCAGTCTTCAGAAATCGGCTGCCGATCGAACTGGTTTAGGGTATGATTTCTCTTCGCTTAGTATTGCTTCTACTAGTACTACTATTTTTGTTTCTCCTGCTAATAATATTGAAACTTAGAAAAATAATGTTAAAAATGAATTAGCTAGTGAGAACATAGACAAGGTTAAATCTATCTTAGGAGCAACCCCCTAAGCTTGATAAGAAAGAGATTAAAAACCTAAGGCTAAGAAGGGAATCTCTCAAAAGCCAAAACTGAAAAAAGCAACATTTCTAACATCACTGTGGCACAGCTAGACATACTCGACCTAATTGCTATAAGTGGCTAGCCACTCAAAAGAGCAATAGCATGATCGCGTCGGGAGACCAGAATCAGTTTCCATCCTTTTTTGGTCCTCTTGGAGATCTTCTTAAAGCCCTCATGTTCCTTTCGAACTTGAACGGTTTTAACTCTTCCCCCTCACCACCAGATCAAGGGTTCTCTAAACAAAAAGGTTCTTCCAAGGTGTGAAAGAAAAAGGGTTCTAAGTGATTCTGTCACTTATTCTCTCTCCTCTTCTTGTTTTTGTTTTTGTTTTTGCATTACTTGTGTGTTTTGCTTTATCGTTTTGAGTTAGTCTAGTTTTATGCATTGCTTTGTTTTGTTTAACATGTTTTTGTTTGGTTATTTTTTTCAATTTTGCTTTGTTTTTTTTTTTTTCTTTCACATAAAAATTGAAAAATTAGAAAAATATAAAAACAGTGTGTGTTTGTGTACATTGGTACTTGTGTACCTTAGATGGCCATTGAAACAAAGTTTTCTAAACTTTGTATCTCTTGTAGCTTAAAGGAGCATCTCTATGCACAACTAAGCAAGTGAGTTTTGTGGCTTATGTTTATGATGAGTAAGGATATCGGATATACCTCGAAGGTAATAGTCCCCATCAAGTAGTTATGATTGTGTGTGAGTTAAAATGATTTTCTCATATCTCAAATCGTCATAACATGTAGACACTTATCCAATCTTACGATGTTTTTCACACACAACACATAATATTCTTTGCTACTTTTGCTACATGTGAAGGGACAATGTAATTTGGCCATCACAAGGAATGCATGTGTTAATGTATGCTCACTAAACTGTCTTAACTTGTTTTTGAAATATAAAATTGGTTAGACTTGTTTAGTGTGTGTGTATTTTGCGATCTATGTACTTACATTTTTCTTGATTGAGAGATGTTTTTGAGAGATTAAAATATTGTTTGGATCCTTGGCTGAGTTGCATATTTGATTACATTCATGTCTATATTTTTCTCTTCTTGAAAAACTATTTTTAAGCAATCTCGACAGCTCTTCAACACCTCTCGACACTTGGCTTATCTATCGAGCTCTTCAGCTTCTTTTTATCGCAATCTCGACAGCTTCTCGATAGCTCCGCGATCCATCGAGCTTGTTTTTGCTGTGGACACCTCTGGACAGATGCTCGATAGTTGTATCTCTCCATGCCATTAAAGCTCGACACCTCTCGATTTGTCGAGAATTATGAGATTCCTATAAATAGGATCCTCGCGATACCAAGTTCATTTCTCCCCAATCTCTCTCGACAGAATTTGGCTTTTCACCTCCCAAAACCTCTCTCACTCTCTCCAAACCTCATTCCCACTTAGTTTTCGGCCTGAAGATCTTCTTTCTTCACTGGTATGATGCTTTCTCACTCATTAATCATGCATTTCACATCTTTTGACCTAGAAATTGGGGTTTTTGAAAATTTTTGGGATTTTTCAAAATTTTTGAAGTTTTTGTAAAATTTTTGGGATGGGTTTGTGTTTAAATGATTCTAAATCATCATACATTGCATTTCATGAGCATTTTAACTATATTCTCATGCATTTTAGATGTGTGTTCTATATGTTGTCTCCTTGTGTGCTGCTAGGATTAGATTGGGCTGAGCCCATATGTCTTTACTATTGCATATCACATGCTCATGTATTTTCATGCATACCTACTTTACATTCTCTATATTCTTATATATTAACTATGTTGGTGCTTTTCTGCGTGTCTCTTTCTCTCCCTCTCTCTAGTTTATGTTAGTTGCATTATGGCACCTAAACATAAATCTACTCTATCTCGAAACCCTCTTCGTTCCAAGGCATCCACTTCTTTTGAACCCACTCCCTCTCACATCCGGTTCCATAATGAGAAGGCCAAATCAGACTTCTTTGAGAACTTTTCTTGATGAGGTGTTCGTTCGGAATGCCAAGTCATTTTGTCAGACTTCTCTGACATTGACCTACCCACTGTCATTCATAGTAGGGTTTGGGAGTAGCTTTGTGATGTCCTGGTCACTTGTCCATCCGTACTGATACTGGAGTTCTACTCCAACATGCATGGATTTGATTATTTAGTACCTCTTTTTGTTACTTGCGTTCGAGGTACGTGCATTGTGGTCACACCGAATATTGTATCCGACATGCTCCGTGTCCCGAGTGTAGCACATCCTAACTACCCCGGTCATGAGCGTTTGAGGACTGTGTCCAAAGACGATCTTATGTCCACTTTTTGTGAACGTCCCTCTGATTGGGGTGAGTGTCAGTTCACTCCTTGTTCGGCCTTTGCTAAAGGCCCTAGTTTTCTTAACATGGTTATGACTTTTGTTTTGCATCCTTTTTCTCACTATAACTCTATTACCAAGCCTCGTGCTCGATTTTTTCTTTCTCTTTTAGAGCATCTCATTATAGATTTTCCCCCTCATTTCATTCTTTCTATTATAGATGTATATAAGGATTCAGTGACCCGTGATAAGCTCATGTTCCCTTCACCTACAATTGAACCCTTACCCCAATACCCAATTGGACTTGTTCTGTAGTGACAATCTCTCCTTTTCAATGCACGGCTCCCAGTACGTGACTAACCAATAAATGCGCAGATCCTAGTATGTGACTTAATCACCAACTTAAGAAAGATGTTGGCTACAAATTTCTTCAGTTCATCAACACGATGAAGATCGTGAAGCTCCTTGGTTACAAAATCCTAAGGCGTATAAACACAGCAGCTTCTTTAAAAGAAAGATGAACTAGGGCAAATTCTATCTCTGGTCACAATTTGCATGAACAAAACTTTGCTTCACACTTGCGCAACCTTTTACGTCCTTTAAAATAATCCTTATATATGTTTAGGGTTATGAGAAAAGAAAGTCCAAACATATACCCATTGGTTGGATGAACATCAGCTCTAAAAGACTGAATTCCATAAACCTCGACAGATAGGGTATCTATCGAGCAAGTTGTCGAGCTTCGGGCTTTAGCAACTTTTTAAACCTTAATAGATACTAGCTATTGAGCTTTAAAATCCAGCACTTCTTCACTTGTTTCTTGGACAGATTTGCATGGCTTTAACACTAGAACTTGAAACCTTATTCCTTGAAGCATTAAACACATCCTAGATCTACCTAATTACAAGTAAAGTGTGTTTTGTCAAAGAATTAGCCAATTCTAAATTGACATATGTTCCTAACATCTAATCACATATGTCCTAACAAGTGCTTAGATCTATTTCCTTATGCTTAAATCTATGCATTTATGTGCTCCGTGCCATGCTTGTGTGCTCAAATCTATGTTGGTTGCTATGCCATGTGCGACTTTATCCCTTTTTGTCCCTTGATATTTCTCTTTCTTATGTTTTGGCCCTTCCGGTGGGGTGTAGATCTAGACCATGTTGTTTAGGCCTACATCCGTGTACATTGGCCTATATTAAAGGGTTTGGATAATTTCCTTTGCATGTTTATGTTTGCTTGCTTGCTTCTATGCTTTATCTCCATGTTAGCCTCTCTAGATCTAGGCTTTGCCATGCTTTGTGCCCTCCACAAGCTTATGCTTGTGTGGTTACATCTGTCCCTCCTAAGGTTTGTTTGGATGTAACCACTTGTGAGATACACCTCTATGGTGTTGGTATGCTTAATTTACACCTTTCTCCACTCCATGCGATGTTGATATGCTTGCTTGCTTGTTCTACTCCACCCATTTGGCTCTCTTTGCTCTTTTGCATCTTTGCACACTTGCCTACATGTTCATGCATGAGTCTGTGTGTCATCCATACTTTAATGCAATGGAGCTATGGACACTCAATCCAAACCTACATTTTTCCTCCTAGGACACGCCCTTTTGTTTGATAACATGCTTGTTTACTTCTTCACGTGCTTCACATGTTTGTTTGCCCCCGTTTGGCATCTTTTCCTAGCTTGTCTTTAGCATGCTTTCCGTTCCATTTATTTCTTTGCTTGTTTGATAGCTTGTTTCTTTTGCCTTTGTATGTACATGCATAAAGTGAGGACACATGGAGCAACGGTGCGACCTCTTAGGCGCACAAAAAGGGTAAGGATGCAAGCAAGATGATGCAAGCCCACAAAGGGCAATGTTTAGTAGATTAGGGGGTCTAGCCCCTCCAGAGCAGTCTTCTCTGTCCCTCTCTCTATCTAGATCATGTATTAAGGTCCCCCTCTAGGTACCCTCTTTTATTTTCCTGCTCTTTGCTCGGGCCACGTTCCCTAGGTATGACAATGTCTGTTTTACATTTCCTGTACCTTACTGGGCCATCCCTTTGGAACGTTGGCAATGTCTGATTACTTTCCCACTCTGTGTGATAGCATTGTGCATGATGTATGTATATCTATATTTGCTTGTACATGGGTGATTACGCACTTTGTATGATGGACTCTCGTGGCTACGTGAGTGACCTTCTCTAGTCATGAGAGCTCTTGACCTTGTAGCGTGGGTATGCGCTCAAGGCCATTGCCGTAGGTGCATATTCACGCTATATTATGTGCACGATCATTTCGGTGTGATTGTCTTGATCCATGTCACCAAGTGACATTGGTTTCCCCTTGTATGCATCACACATCAACATGCTTAACACTTTGGAGGGCTTCGGCTTGTCATAATGCACATGTCAATACGTGTTGTATACATAGACGCGAAACCCTATCGGTGCGCCATGACGCACCAAATTTGAAACTTTGCCAGATTGTTGCTGTGAAAATGGGGCATCCCTATTGCCGCATTCTCACGTCAAAAGCTTTGTGAGAATAGTGTTTTGCGTGCTATGACACATTTGAGACAAAGCACTGCTAGATTTCTGCCATGAAAATAAGAAGAAATGCTATTAGATTTTCGCTGTGAAAATTTGGCAACGACTTCAAACACCCTTAGGAAGCATCGATTAGGACTACACCCATTCCAAAACCAAACTTCAAAGCCCAACACATTTAATTCCCGAAAGTTAATGCCAATATCTTGTTTTCAATTGCTAATATTTAAAAATTATAATTTTACTAAAATAAAGGATTGTCCACGGATAAGCGTTATGGGGTGCCTAACACCTTCCCCACACGCAACCATACTTCCATACTAAAGAATTAATATTTTTTGCCCATCCACATTAGATTAGGAAAAATACCCTTTTTCTTAACGTATGATCGATAATACAATTAAATAGAGTCAGGTGACCAATCACACCTTAGAAAAAGCCCAATGATTGGTGGCGACTTCACTTACCCATGGTAATACCCTTAAAATTGACCACATTCCAGTCACACACCCGAGGTACGGCACACCTTCTCCACAGCACATATATAGTGTGCACAAGCGTCACTGCAATGGGTGATCTAGTAGCTACGAGGCGTCGACACTCATTTTAAATGTTGTTGTCTTTGACCAGCTTTTGTCCTAAACTCAGACCTAATAAAAATTTATTAACAAAACCAAAATTTAATATGTTTTGGCATTAAGATTTTCCAACACATCTATAAACCCTAGAAACCATCTCCACTTTATACATGCTTTAAGGAAAAAAAAATTCAAGATCCAAAAGTTACTCAAATCCTCTTTTCCAAATCCCAAAACTTTAGAATCTACCATTTATAAATGCTAAAAGATTTGAACATAAAGGAATAGATCTTAACTTTATTTAACAAAATAATGGATTCAAATCATGTATTTTTTTAGTCATTGAGATTGTTGAAATTTTTTTAGAACGATTAAAGAATGTGTTTTTGAATAATTGTTCATTGTGTACATAGAAAGAGAGATTGTTATGAAATTTAGTTCAAAATCAATAGAGCATAATCTAGTTAAGTTTAAGCTAATTTTTGAAAGCAAGTATTTATTGTTTTTATTTTTTGAGAAAACAATAAATCCATATTATTAAGTTAAAGTAGAAAAATAAAAAACGAATACATCCTCTAAATCACTAGGTAGTTCTTCTACCCATACATCAAAATCTGTGGATGAAACCGCTCTCCTAGCTAAGGCATGGGCCAACTTATTGCCCTCTCGTCTAACATGCTGAAAATGACAAGCTTGCAAAGAAACCCCTTGAATGTGCGCATCCTCAATAGTAGTCCCATAAAAAGTATTGCAGTGCTCCCTAGCTTTCAAAGCCTGAACCACCTTCAAACAATCACCCTCCAATACTACCTTGAAGACACTCAATTCTTTAGCAAACACAACAGCACGAAGTGCAACTAACGCTTATTTGTTTCCACAGAATAAGGCAGCCCAATTTTCTGACTTAAAGCAACAATAACATAACCGGTGCAATTCCTTATCACAACCCCCAAACCTATATAACCCAACGAATCAAAAATGGCAACATCATAATTAACTTCATAGAAATCACATTCATGTGGAACCTAGCGAGCAGGAGGGCTTTGACCTCTAGGCCTTGCTTCTTATTTTTTAGCATCAAAAAATTCAATTACCAGACCCTTTGCTCTGTCACCGATTTCATGTAAAGGCCACACGGATTAATTCATCCTCAAACAATTACGTCTCTGCCATAGGCACCATGCCATTGTAGAGAATAAGGCCACATGATACTTCGACCCTTTGCACAACACTTTCTCCAAAAGATCAAAAAAAGTTCGAAAACCTTTTCTATAGTACGAAATAAAAGTGATATCTGACTTCCACACCGCTTGAGCATGCTCACACAGCCACAAACTACGCAGTGAAGTCTCTTGAAAATCTCACACAACTTGCAAGTATCCTCAACTGGCAAATGCTGAGCTTTTAAGTTCAGTTTTGTAGGCAGAGAACCACAAGCAGCATGCCATATAAAATGGCAAATCCTATTTGGAGTCCAAATCTTCCAAATGCCCTTCCAAACCTGTTGAAATTCCTCCGGAGATGAAGTACCTAGTTCTTGGCTACTCACTTCATCCATCAACATACGATAAGCACTCTTTACATTGTAATTGCCATTTGAAGTTAAAGGCCAAGTTAGCTAGTCTTCCACCCACCCTTCACTAACAGGAATGATCTTTATCATCTCAACTTCCCACGGCAAGAAAGTTCTCTCCAACAACCTCAGATCCCAGATTCTTATGCCTAGGTCCTTAACATGCATAACAGGTGAAGTAAGTCTATGAGAAATAACCTTACTATGATCAGGTGCGGGTAACCATCTATGACTCCAAACATCAATTGTACTCCCATCCCCAACTCTCCAAACAACCCCGTTATTAATTACATCACGTGCCTGTAAAATACTCCGCCATGCATATGAGCACCGAGGATGAACATTAGCATCAAGAATATTCCCAGATGAAAAATATTTTGCACTTAAAACCTTAAACACTAATGTATCATTTTGATGTAACAACCTCCACACCTATTTAGCAAGCAAGGCATTATTAAATTTCTGAATGTCTTTGAAACCCATACCTCCCACAGATTTTGAGGAACAAAGCGTATTCCATTTAACCTAGTGAATTTTCTTAACATCTCCTTGACCCTACCAGAACTTGCAAATCATGGCTTCAATATCTTTGCAAAGGCCCACCGGTAGCTTGAAAACACTCATCGAATATGTGGGAATAGCTTGTACCACCGCCTTGATCATCACCTCCTTCCCCGCCTGAGATAGAAGTGATAGGCCAAGAATGTATTGACCCCTTGTGATATATTAATTGATTAATTAGCCAAGTTTATTACTTAATAAAATTAACATGCAAAGCGCATGGTAGCACAAAAAATTCACCAATTATCTAAAGTATACAATGGAAAATAAATTGACATGGTGATTTGGTTACGAATGGAAACCTACACAGCAAAAACCCCACTGAGTGATTTTAAGGTCACCACTCTCGAGAATCCACTATTATCAGAACAAGCGGTTAGAAGTAAAGGAATCCCAGTACCTTATACTAACCTACAGTTTAACTCTTACCCCAATACCCAATTGGACTTGTTCTATAGTGATAATCTCTCATTTTCAATGCACGGCTCCCAGTACGTGATTAACCAATAAATGCGCGAATCTCAGTATGCGACTTGATCACTAACTTGAGAAGGATATTGGATGCAAAGTTCTTCAGTTCATCTAGACAATGAAAATCATGAAGCTCCTTGGTCACAAAACCCTACAGTGTATAAACACGGCAGCTTCTTCAAGAAAAAGATGAACTAGGTCAAATTCTATCTTGGGTCACAATTTGCATGAACAAGACTTTGCTTCACACTCGTGCAACTGTGCCACCTTTGACGGCCCTCAAAATAATCCTTATATATGTTTAGGGTTGTGAGAAAAGAAAGCCTAAACACATACTCACGGATTGGATGCAAAACAAACCTGAAAATTTGTTTTTTATAAATCTCGACAGATAGCTATCCATCGAGCTAGTTGTCGAGCCACGAGCTTCAGCAACTTTTAAACCTCGATAGATGCTAGCTGTTGAGCTTTAAAATCCAGCACTTCATTACTTGATTCTTGGACAGACTTGCATGGCTTTAACACTTGAACTTGAAACCTTGTTTCTTGAAGCATTAAACACATCATAGATTTACCCAATTATAAGTAAAGTGTGTTTTGTCAAATGATTATCCAATTACATAAAATAGTGACATATGTTCCTAAAATTGAATCACATATGTCCTAATAAGAAGCGTTTCCTTCCACCCTTGCATTTTGGCCCAAATTTGTTCCTTAAGCTAAGTAAAGCATGCTTTTTTTCCATGCCCAACAAAAGAGGGGAGCCCCAAATACTTCTCATAATGTTGTATTGCTAGAACCTGTAAAGATAATTGTATAGCCTCCTAAATTTGCACATCAGTATTTTTACTAAAAAATAAAGTAGTCTTATTTTTATTAATCATTTGCCCTAAAGCCCGCTTCATAATAAGAGAGAAGTTCTTGAATCTTCTCACATTCGGCCAAGGTTGACCTGCAAAACAACAAGTAGTCTGCGAAAAAAAGGTGAGTAATCTTAGGCCCTCGTTTACACAAAGAAAAACCTTGAATTTCCCCCTTCAAAGCTGCACCCCAAATGAAGGCATTCAACCCCTCCGCACAAAATAAAAACAGATAAGGTGAGAATGGGTCTCCCTATTATTGTTAATAATAAAAAGATTATTATTTTTCATGTTATAAGACTTACTTGATATATGCACACGTGTTTAGTGTAAAAAAAGTTATTTGTTAACTCCTTTTTTTAATATTTAGCTTTGCTTTAATAAAATCTGACTTTGTTAGTGCTTACATCATGTACACTTAACACAAAGGAGTCACAAAAGAATATAACAAAGAAATATTGAGAATAACCGATAACCTACTGCAACTATTGTTTGAGAGGTTTGAAAGCTCAAAAATGTGTTGAAAACACAAGAGCTATTTAAACCCCCAAATTAAAGTTACGGCTTGATAAATTTTACTCTAACTTAATACTAAGTGCGAAATAGAGTAAATGTAAGTGGATAAACAAACAAGCTACTCTAACCCATAATCATTATAACACAGCAGTAAAATGAAAGGTAAAAGAGTAGGGAAGAAGAATGCAAACACAAGATAACACGTTGATGTGTCATCGAAGAGGAAACCGAAGAACTCATCGAAAAACCTCTCCACTGCCCTCCAAGCGGTAATCGATACACTAGACAATCAGTTGGGATATATGGGTTAGCAAAAGACCCTCCAAGCCTAATCCACTCGATGTAACTAAGCCCTCCAAACTCCTACTCTAACAAGGCTTCTCGGAACTGTGTCTTGTCTAGCTCTCCAGATCTTGCAATACGCCCAATTGCATCCGCCAAAGCCTAGCTTCTTCCACTGCTTCCCAGCAGCACCAAAACCTCACTTGACACTCTGAAAGGGTGTCTTCTTCCAATGCTTTCCAATAGCACCAAAACCTCACTTGACACTTTAAAAGGGTGTGGTAAGTGTTTGGGTTATCAACCTCTCAATGGTATGGAAATGGAGAGGTAGGAGTTGAGGAAAATCCACTAGCAATTTTGTAGAGAAATGTGGGTATAAAAATCTCTAACTCTCAAGGTTTGTGGTTAAGGTTTTCTCTCAGAAGCACTCCTTAACATCTGTGGGTAATGTGGGTATAAATAGCATAGGCACAGAAAGTGTGTATTAGAAATGACATTCTGGAAAAACAGAATGTTTCGTAGGTGTCTCGCGGGAAGGTCTTACCCGCAAGCTACTCCTGGAACACAGTTGTCTCTATCCTATCCTGAATCTTCACATTCCCTTCATGTGTAGAGCACATGCATCACTTTGCAGGATGCTTAGTCGTGAGCTACCCGCAAAAACTCTTCAGTCTTTAATTTGCTTGAGTCTTCACATTCTCTCTCTCTCTCTCACACAACTCTTACAATTAAATCCCACAATAAATACAGGGTATAAAAGATTAAACATAATTACAACCAAATTTGGCACAGAATAAAAGCATACAAAATACATAGTTGTAAATTACAACTTTACAATCTCCCCCTTTGGCTATTTCGTGACAAAACCCCTAAAATAAACTCTAGACTTAAACGTGATTTTGGGAACTGTGGCAAAACTCACTCACACCTAATCTAGAAGCTGTGAAGCACTTGCACGTATATACCTGTAACCTGAAACACTCGCACACAAACAAAACTTTCATTAAGCTTATGACAAGTTGAATACATGGTACATACATGAGCAAGTAAAATGCAATCAAGTTTGTAAATAATATAAAACATGTAAGCATATCTTGATCAAACAAGAACAGTCATTAAAGAATGACTACAATGAACATTTAGCTAGTAAATGCTCATCAGGACATGCAATGCAATTAAGATCAATCATAAGGATCAATTGTATATCCAATACTCAACCAATGCAAAATTCACGAAGTATTTGCATCTAGGAAATAATATCCTACTAGGGTACAAGAGTTAGGTACTCAAGATATATAATCAACATCTAAAAGTACTAAAAAAATACTACAAAGCATTGAGATAAACACAGATACTAAATATAAACTAAAATTAAAAACAGAGTACTAAAGCTTTAAAAGAAAGCAGTAAAAAACAACTATCCAAGAGTTATATATGATGGTGTATGGAATCAGTTAGTTGAACACTTCGGCTTCGGTGGACTACAGCGTTAGTGGAGGCCTACAAAGAGAGAAAGCAGTCAAAGGGTGACCGGGGCGAGCCGGCCAAACACCCTCCGATGATGAAGTTAGTTTTTCTCTTCTAATGGAGTTCCAACTTTATTCAATGTAAAATCTTAGGAAATTCATACCTTTGCATGGTGAAGACCGGGCCTTATATAGGGTACTCTAGGGCGATTACTAGTTCAATAACTTCCTCCAGAATCTTGGAATCCGGACATAACCTCCTCAACGGCTACAAAAATCATAACCGCCGTTGGAAGTTACACACATTGGAGGGATTGGCGGCGATGAACGCGGGTTGATGAACCGCTACGAAGTTTGCCAAGTGTTTGCGTAGTCGTCCATGTGCTCTACGCATGGACGACTCTTTGTTGTGTCGTTGTGTGGTCGTCCATGCACCTTGTGCATGGACGATTCTCTCGATTTGATTCCCTGGAGTGATCAATTGCCCAACATCCCAAGGACGAGATATCTGGACGAATCGGAGATGGTCTGATGTTTGGCTAACCGCAACTCTCTGGACGACCCTTCTGGACGAACCATAGATGTGATTTTTTTGTTATACATCAGTTGCCCCCTTGTCCAAGGCGTCATCTAGGGACATTATGGGGATTTTATCCCATTTATGTAGCCACGTGTCACGGTTTAATTCGTTGAGAAATTAAATCGATTGCATTTCCCCACACGATTGCCACGTGTCATTTTCTTAGTGGGTGGTGTCGCTTCGCTGACCCCACTCCTAGGCCCTATAAATTGACACATTCTCTTTCTTGCCCTCCACCTTTCTCATAAACTTCCTTCCGCTATCTCGTCCAAGAATCTCGTCTAGCGTTCGTCCTAGTTCTCAAGTACTTCCTCTTCTTTTTAGGTTTTCGTCTTGACCTTTACTTTAGTTATGTCTTCGTCTAGTAGTATAGAGAGAGAAATAGATAAGTATCAGGACGTTCCGTCTGGAAGCTATGAGAGCGGTGAGAGTAGTACTAGTTTAAGTAGCAGTTCCTCGGACGAGCAGTATTCGTCCGGGGTGCCTGGCATTTCCTTAGAAAAATTTCAGGAAATGCAACGTAGGATGGCTTCTGGAACTGGGGCTAGCTCGTCCAGAGTGCCACCCAGCCCTTCTTAAGACGAGGAGGAAGAAAACATTATATATAGCTGTGCACCTGAGGTAGCATCCACTTTAGACGCTCCTAAGTTAAAAACATTAGTAGATAGATACCAAATTCCTACCGAGTTTAAACCTCGTCTGCCTAGGGAAGGAGAATGGTGCTGTTCACCTTCTTCTGGTTTGGGGGTATACTCGTCTTATCTCTTAGCTGGTCTAAGGTTTCCCCTCAATTCCTTTTGTAGAGGTCTCTTTCATAGGTTAGGTATTGGTCCCAATCAACTTAATCCCAATGGTTGGAGGACGATAGTCGCCATGCAAGTGTTATGGCGTGAGGCACTAGAAGGGGATCGTCCTATAACAGTGGACGAGTTCCTCTACTGTTATAAGCCTTCAGAAATAAAACAGTCAGCTGGTTTTTACCAGTTCTCGTCCAGAGGCTCTCCCTATAGCTTAATAAAGGGCCGTAGCTCGTCTGATAGGCTCTGGAAACAAGAATTTTTTATCATTTCTGGTAACTGGGCTGGGGACCCAACAGATGTTAGTAATGCCCCCTTCCCTCCTTTTACCAGCCCCATAGGTCGCCTTCGTCCTGAGGGTATGTTTTCTTTTCATGTGATTCACTTTATTACTTACATTCTCTATCTTTCATTCGTCTAACTATTTTTCTTTTGTTGGTGCAGCTGTTACTCATCCACGTTTAAACAAAACTTTCTTAGAACGAATAGACCGTGTACGTGACTTCCCTAGAAGGACCTTCCACGATTTAGTGACTCTCAGCAGTTTAGCCACGTGGGGTCTTGGTCCAGAACCAACTGCTAAGAATTTAAGCCACGAAGAAACTACTCGTAAGAGTAAGTATCGTCCATCTTCTTCCATTTCCATTTTCATTATTAACATTGCTTATTTTTTATTAACCGACTTCCTTCATTGTAGGAATATTTACAATGAGAGAAAATAGAGAAAAAACAGTGACTAGTCGGGACGAGGATGCTCCTCCACCTCCAGTCGTCCAGAAGGCTACCGTCCAGCCTAGGAAGAGGAAGTCCAAAAAGATTTCAAGTTCCGTGGACCTGGACGACCTTCCTAGTCGTCGAGGTCCTAAAAAATCAAAAACCACTCAGACTCCTCTTCCCAAGGTCCCCAAATTCACTCTTCCCCCCACGGTGAATTTGGACGAGTCTCCTACCGACGTGGAGCCCGTCCAAACAGTTCATCCTGTTCAGACTGATCCTGCACCTTCAACCAAGACTTCTAGGAAGCCTCATCCGTCAGAGCAATCAGATCGTCCTTCTAACTTGGTGCTGGACGAGGGGTATGCGTGGAGGACATTCAAAGGGATCGTCACTGACAATGAGGTTAACGAATGTTACAACAAGTCAGTGTAAGAATTTGAACGTTCTGACATCCACGACCTCTTTAAGGTAAGACCTTAACTCGTCCTTGTGCCTTTATATATATATATATATATATCTGGCTAACTCTTATTCGTCCATGTACATGCTATGTCAAAGTTTTATACAGCGACGTGCCAGGCCAAGGAACTAGCTGAGGAGGCCAAGATGGCAAATGAGAAGGCTAAAGAGTTAAGCAATGAAGTCTTGCTGAAAAAGGGGGAGGTGATCAGGCTGACGGATGAAATCAACCGTTTGCTAGGAACTGAGACTAGATTGAAAGACGAGGTTGAGGAACTTAAGGAAAATGCTATTGAAAAGGATACTCGCATTGCCTACTTGGAGGGACAAGTTTCAGAGTTTAATTCATCCTTGGAGAAGGCACGTGAAGAAGCCATATCAGCCTTCAAGAAGTCTGGCGAATACAAGAATCGTCTAGACAGCCATTACGCTGCTGGGTATGAGGACTTCCGTGCTGATGCCAAGGACGCATTCCCTGACTTGAACTTTGACGTATTTAAGATTCCTCAAGCCACAGAAAGTTCCTTGCTTATGACGGGTTCTGAGGACGTGAATGTGGAGGACGATGCCACTAACGAGGTGAACCAGGACGATCCGAAGACAAACCCAACAAATTGAATTCATCTTCCAGAAAGTTTTTATGTTTTTTTGTTTGAAAGTGCCCTAGTGTTTTGGGCTTTTACTTACTTTTTTTTTTTTTAAATCTATTCAAGTACAATTTCTTCGTCCAAGTTTATGGACGAGTATTATGGACAAGTATTTGTTACTTTAAGGGTTTTTGGACGGTGGTCGTCTACCCTATGAATTTTATGAAATGTATGAATGTTCCTTCTTTATCATTGTTCTGTGTTCAATTATTCCTTATGCTTTGCAAATGAATTCCATTTATATCGTCCATACCATTTTTGTAGTGGGATTTTTCCTCTTAGAGGTTTTATCTCGTCTTGATCATATGGACGGATTCCTTCTTATATCATCATGAGATGTCCATTTAAGTAAAGCTCGTCCACGAATGACGTCTTTCCAGCAGATTTGATTGTCGCTCAAGTTTTTGGACGACTATTTATTTGTCCTTAATGAATTTTCCCACATGCTCATCCATGGGTTGGACAAAGTTGGTTATATTCGTCTATGGGCTTGTGTTTTAACACGTACATTGCTCGTCCATGGCGTAGACGATTACACTTCAGGTTTGCCACGTCTTGAGTTTAGATGGACATACCTTCATTCTTGCTTTATCCTTATTCAAAGGAAAGCTTTCAGATGATACTTCCTTGCGTCCAAGGATTTTACTCGTCTTTGGCTCTTCGCCTTCCGTGGATCATTTTGAATCATAGAAAATAAAGGATTCCCATACAACCATACATACTTAACACACCATATGTATATTCAGAAATCCATACTATGTAATCATTCGTCCACAGTCATGGCACATGCTTAAGAGCTTGTGCTTTTAGGGAATTAAAAACACATAATACAACATAACTTCGTCCATAAGCAGCATAAAATACTTATACACTTAAAAACACAATAATAATAAGCAAATACTGGAAAGCATTAAACATATTACTTCAGACGTCCAAGGATCTCGTCCACCTCATAGCTCGTTCTTGATCACCCTTCATTGATAGTACCTCCTTAGGTGTTCAACGTTCCACGGGTGCTCCAACTTCCTTCCGTTTAGGGCTTCCAAATAGTAGGATCCTTGTCTCTTGCAGTTGATTACCCTGTAAGGTCCTTCCCAATTTGGGCCCAATTTTCTGTGGGCCAGATTTTTGGTGGCCAAAGAAACCTTCTTCAGGACGAGATCCCCAATGTTGAAACGCCTAGGTTTCACCATGGCGTCATGCTGTCTTGCCATGAGATTTTTGTACCTTGCTACTCTTTGCTCCCCGTCCATCCTTACCTCATCTATGAGGTCAAGATTAAGATGAATCTGTTTATTATTCTCTTCATCTTGATACTTCATCACCCTATGGCTGGCCATATGCACTTCTGCGGGCATGACTGCTTCACTCCCATACGCTAACTTGAAAGGAGTCTCTCTTGTGGGAGTCCTCATTATTGTTCTATAAGCCCACAAAATACCTGGTAATTCGTCTGTTGTTCTATAAGCCCACAAAACACCTGGTAATTCGTCCGGCCATACTCCTTTTGCCCCTTCAAGCCGAGTCTTGATAATTTTTAACAAGGATCGGTTTGCTACTTCTGTTTGCCCGTTGGCCTGTGGGTGGGAGGGTGAGGAGTAGTGATTTTTGATTTCGAGTTGTTCACAAAATTCTCTGAAGGGCGTATTATCAAACTGTCGTCCGTTGTCGGACGCTAACACCCTTGGTACTCTAAATCTGCATACAATGCTCTTCCAAACAAAGTTTTTGACATTTTGCTGCGTGATTTTCACTAAGGGTTCAGCTTCCACCCATTTAGTGAAATAATCTATCCCCACCACCAAAAACTTCATCTGTCTAGTTCCAATTGGGAAGGGACCCAAAATATCCAAACCCCATTGTGCAAAAGGCCAAGAGGCCATCATTGGGGTAAGGTATTCAGATGGTTGCCTAGGAATATTGCTGAAACGTTGGCATTGATCACATACCTTAACATACGCCTTAGCGTCAGCTTGGATGGTTGGCCAATAATACCCTGCACGGATGACCTTGTGGATGAGTGATCTGGCCCCCGAGTGGTTACCACACGCTCCTTCATGAACTTCTCTTAGTAAATAATTCGCCTCGTCTGGGGCCAAACACCTTAGGTATGGTTGTGAAAAACCTCTTTTGTAGAGCACCTCGTCCATGAGGATGTACCTGGCCGATCTAACTCTAAGCTTACGGGCTTCGTCCTTCCCTTCTAGAAGCCTTCCGTCCCTCAGGTATGATACTATTGGGGTCATCCAATTCTCCTCACCTTTTATTTGTAGCATTTCTGGGAGATCTATGCTGGGCATGTATCGTATTTTATCAAACTTGTCCATTGCTTCATTGGCAGAGGCTTCCTTCGCTAAAGTGTCCGCTTCCATGTTCTCTTCCCTTGGGATTTGTACAAAGTTAGCTTCCCTGAATTTCTTTGCAAGGCGTAATACTTTCTTCAAATATTTTTTCATTCTATCTTCCTTGGCTTCACACATCCCATTTACTTGGCCCATGACCAACTGTGAGTCTCCCAAGACGAGTACTGAGTCCGCTTCTACAGATTTGGCTAACTCCAACCCTTTAAGAAGGGCTTCATATTCTACTTCATTATTAGTAGTCTGGTATTGCAAGCGAACCTTGCACTTCAGCTTGTCTCCTTCTGGTGATTGCAAAACAACTCCTATACCTCCTGTATGCAGCGTAGATGATCCATCTACGTGGACGACCCATCTTTTACTATCTTCTTTCTCATCCAAGTTCTCATAACTTGGAGTGAATTCTGCAATGAAATCTGCCAGGGCTTGAGCTTTTATTGCATTCCTCGGTTGGTACTGAACATCAAACTCACTGAGCTCAACTGCCCACTAAATTAGTCGTCCTGTAGCTTCAAGTTTGTTCATTGCCTTCTTGAGTGGATGATCAGTCATGACATTGATGACATGACCTTGGAAGTAGTGCCTTAACTTCCTTGAGGCTATTATTAGCGCGAAGGCTAACTTTTCTATCAATGGGTACCTTCCTTCTGCTCCTCTCAGTGCCCGGCTAGTATAATACACAGGCTTCTGTACCTTTTCTTCCTCCCTGATCAATACTGAACTTACGGCATGTGGGGACATTGCTAAGTATAAATATAGTTCTTCTCCTAGCACGGACGGACTTAGCAACGGGGCTGTGGTAAGATATTGCTTTAGGTCCTGGAAGGCCCTTTGGCAATCGTCCGTCCATTCAAATGCCTTCCTGAGAATTTTGAAAAAGGGTAGACACTTGTCGGTGGCCTTTGAGACAAACCTGTTCAGAGCTGCAACTCGTCCAGTTAAGGATTGGACTTCCTTGATGTTCTTCGATGGCTCCATATCCAATATAGCTTGGATCTTGTCTGGATTTGCCTCAATTCCTCTCTCTGAAACCATAAATCCTAGAAACTTTCCCGACGATACTCCGAATGCACATTTACTTGGGTTCAACTTCATCTTGTATCGCCAAAGCGTTTCAAAGGCTTCTTGAAGGTCGTCCAAGTGGCTACCTTCGTCTAAGCTCTTCACAAGCATATCATCCACGTACACTTCCACATTTCGTCCTATCTGTGGATGAAACATGTGATTCACCAACCTTTGATAAGTTGCCCCTACGTTCTTCAGACCGAAGGGCATCACCTTGTAACAAAACAAACCTTGACTGGTAATGAAAGATGTCTTTTCCTGATCTGCCTCGTCCATCTTTATCTGATTATATCCTGAGAAGGCGTCCATGAAGCTCAACAGTTGATGGCCAGCTGTAGAGTCAACCAATTGATCAATACGGGGTAAAGGGTAACTATCCTTAGGGCAAGCCTTGTTTAAGTCAGTAAAGTCGATGCACATCCTCCATTTGCCGTTTGCCTTCTTTATCATTACTACATTTGCCAACCAATCTGGGTAATAGACTTCCCGGATAAACTGTTCTGTAGTTAGCTTCTGAACCTCTTCCTTGATAGCCTTCTCTCGTTCAGGGGCAAACACCCTCTTCTTTTGACGAATAGGCTTTGATGAGGGGGATACGTTCAGGCAATGAGTAATTACACTTGGATCAATACCAGGCATGTCATCATGACTCCATGCAAAAACATCGGCATTCTTCTTTAAGAACTGGACGAGGTCTTCTTTCGCCCTCTTCTTCATACTTGTCCCAATTCTAGTAAATTTCTCACTATCATTTTCTTGCAATAAAACATCTTCCAATACCTCAGTCGGTTCTGCAACAATTTTTCTTTCTTCTATAATCATAGCATGCATTTGCTCGTCCACAGCCAACATGGCTAGATAACATTTTCTGGCTGCCAACTGATCTCCTTGTGCTTGCCCCACCCCGCACTCCGTAAGGAATTTACTGACAGATGATAGGTAGATGTTACCGCCTTCCAACTGTTCAAAGTTGGTCTTCCAATAATGGCATTATAAGAGGAGGAACAATCCACCACAAGGAAATTTACTTCTTTGGTTATCTACTGCGAGTATGACCCTACTACTACAGGTAAGGTAATGGTACCTACGGGCTGCACTTTTATTCCTCCGAATCCTATTAGTGGCGAACATGCTGGACGAAGCTGATCTCGTCCAATCCTCATTTGCTGGAAGACGGGATAATACAATATATCTGCGGAGCTTCCGTTATCCACCAACACCCTCCTGGTTTTGTAATCTGCTATGAGCAGGGTAATGACGATTGAATCGTCGTGCGGATGATGGATCCTCTCAGCTTCTTCGTCCGTAAAAGTGATGGTTGGTTCGTCTGTCTCCTTCGTCCTTGGGGGTCGTCCAGAGAGTTGGACGTTCTGCACCGCTTTGAGGTACGTCTTCCTCGCCTTGAAGGATTGCCCCGTCGACGTCCCACCAATGATAACTCTTATTTCTCCGAGTGAGGGCCGTGATGACTCTTCCATCTTCGCTTTCAATTTTTCATCTTTATGATCTCTTCCAATGAAATGCCTCAACTTTCCTTGTCTGATGAGATTCTCAATCTGCTGTTTCAAGTCATAACACTCATCCATGTCATGCCCATGATCCCTATGGAAGCGACAATATTTATTCTTATTGCGCCTGTTAGGATCTCCTTTCATCTTTTCTGGCCACTTCAAGGAAGGATCATCCTTGATTTGCATGAGCACTTGATCGAGTGGGGCATTCAAGGGTGTGTAATTTTGATTCCGTGCTGATGGGCCTGCCTTCCTGTTATCCCTGTCTCGATCCTTCTTGTCTTCCGTTCGTCCCTTCTTTGGACGAGGCCCTTGGTCAGAATGACGCGGTGGGTTGGCTTCCATTCTCTCAACTTTCTTCCTCTTCTTAGCTATGATAGCATCTTCTGCATTCATAAAGTTTTGGGCTGAATGGACGAGTTCAGCCATGGATTAGGGCTCTTTTTCATACAACTTGTGAATAAATAAATCAGAGTTAACCCCATTGTGGAAGGCTGCCAATAGGAGCTTGTCGTCCACCTCGTCTACTGTCAAGGCTTCCCTATTAAAGCGCGTGATGAAGGAACGCAGGCTCTCACTTTCTCCTTGCTCTATGGTCAGCAAACTGGATGAGGAACGTTTATGTCTTTGTCCCCCAATGAAATTATTGACGAATAACTTGCTTAACTCCTCGAAGGAACTTACAGAATTCGGGGGTATTTTGCTGAACCATATTCGTGCTGGTCCCTTAAGAATGGTAGGGAAGGCTCTACACATGATCTCGTCCGGAACTCCTTGGAGATGCATTGTAGTCTTGAAAGTAGCGATATGATCGAAGGGATCACGTGCTCCATCGTATGAGTCCAGGGAAGGCATTTTAAACTTAGGCAGCAAGGGATGCCCATTGATGGAAGCAGTAAAAGGGGAGTCTGTTCGGTGGACCAAATCCTCTACGGGGTTTGCCCTTCTCATGTTCTCCTTCATCTCATCCATAACCTTCCTCATCTGATCCATTTCCTTCTCCAGATGTGGCACCCTTCGCGAAGCGGTGCCTCTTGATTGAATCTCGGGCTCAGCATTTCCTCCTCCATCTCCTTGACTCTGGGATTGTCTCTCAGCTTGCCCTTCTCGTCGCTGCCTTTCTATCTCCCTAGTCAACTCTTGGTTTTGGCAGGTTAATTCCGCCATCGCGGCTGCCATGGATTGTATATGTTGGATGGAAGGCGACTGCGTGACAGGTGCTGATTGGTGATTTCGATAGGGATGGCTAGAAGCATCCCTACTCCCTTGGTGGCCTAGGCTAGTAGCCCTCGATCTGGTCCGAACCATTCGACTTTTTGTCCCAAAAAGAGAAAATCGCAAATCGTTTCACGAATATGTTCCCCACAGACGGCGCCAACTGATGATGTATGGAATCAATTAGTTGAACACTTCGGCTTCGGTGGACTACAGCGTTAGCGAAGGCCTACAAAGAGAGAAAGCAGTCAAAGGGTGACCGGGGCGAGCCGGCCAAACACCCTCCGATGATGAAGTTAGTTTTTCTCTTCTAATGGAGTTCCAACTTTATTCGATGTAAAATCTCAGGAAATTCATACATTTGCATGGTGAAGACCGGGCCTTATATAGGGTACTCTAGGGCGGTTACTAGTTCAATAACTTGCCCCAGAATCTTGGAATCCGGACATAACCTCCTCAACGGCTACAAAAATCATAACCGCCGTTGGAAGTTACACACATTGGAGGGATTGGCGGCGATGAACGTGGGTTGATGAACCGCTACGAAGTTCGCCAAGTGTTTGCGCAGTCGTCCATGTGCTCTATGCATGGACGACTCTTTGTTGTGTCGTTGTGTGGTCGTCCATGCACCTTGTGCATGGACGATTCTCTCGATTTGATTCCCTAGAGTGATCAATTGCCCAACATCCCAAGGACGAGATATCTGGACGAATCGGAGATGGCCTGATGTTTGGCTAACCGCAACTCTCTGGACGACCCTTCTGGACGAACCATAGATGTGATTTTTTGTTATACATCAATATATACTAAAACAGTTTAAACCAAACATAAATAGAGTTAAACCACCTGAATGAACCAATGTATCTAAGTCTAAACTTTGTTTGTGTTCTGCTCCCCCTCAAATGTGCAAGCTCCCCCTCAAAATTTTCTCCCCCTTTTTTACTGGAATGGCCAAAGAGGCTAGAATTGGTTGAACTCTAAATCTGATCTATGTGCCATGGATAAATCCTCGATCTATGAAAATACTGCAGTGATCTGACCCTAGATATAGGCAAACTGGTTCGCAGTGTGCTGCATATGGGAGTCAAGCACGGTAAACATCTGGTCCACTCTAGCTAGAAGGCGATCAAGTCTGTCTAATCCTCGTGCTGGTGCTAAAGATGATGGCTGAGCTGAAGACTCTAGAGCAGTGGTGAATCTATCAATTTCCTCCTCTATCTCACCACCCGCTTCCTCAACATGATCCCTTAGTATTGAAGACACACCGGTTCTGGAGCTTTTGATGTGAGCTATGCTCCGAGTCAATGTATGTGCACCAATGAGATAGTCTCTATGAACCACAGTTAGATCACTTGGAAGTTTCAGCTTTGCCTTTGCAATGAGGCCCATAATGAGAGAAGGGAATGGCATGACTGTTTTGGAGTTCCGCTTCTCAATGCTCTTGGTCAAGAGATGGAAAATGTGTCCACAAATATCAATCTCCTTGTGAGTGAAGAGATCATACAAGAAGATTTTCCTTGGACCGGACAATGTCGTCATGTTGGTGACCGGATACAAATTGTGGATCATCACATAAGCAAGAGCTCTCATCTCTGGACTGAACGGAATTGTGTTCATGGACTTCTTGGTTGGTGTACCCCCAAGAATCTTTACCATTTCCTCAATTGATTCCAAACGATCATCATACTGGACTGTGATTGGCTGTGAAGGTGGACGAACTTCAAGGAAGTCTTGGATTGAATCTCTTGTAATCACAAATTCCTTGTGTCTCACCCAGCAGTTAATGTGGTCTCCATCCACACTAGCATTTGGAACTCTTTAATGATTTTCAAGTATACATTTCCACTCAGAGTTAATAGCTTCGTCCATGTTCTCTCTCTCTCTCACACAACCCTTACAATTAAATCCCCCAATAAATACAAGGAATAAAAGATTGGACATAATTACAATCAAATTTGGCACGGAATAAAAGCCAACAAAATACATAGTTGTAAATTACAACTTTACAGGGTTAGGTTTGGAAGGGAAGGTTTTGAAGTCTCATTTGGGTGGTGAAGAACTAGAACTAGAGATGAAAATAAACATGAACCCACCTTGCCCAAAACCCAAATTGGCTTTAGGAGTTGAACCTCATACTGACATGTCTACACTCACAATACTTGTTCCAAACGATGTTCCAGGCCTTCAAGTGTGGAAAGACGATAATTGGGTTGCCGTAAATCTCTTGAAAACTGCATTTTTTGTCCATGTTGGTGATCAAATTCAGGTATGGTACTCCCTATCTTGTGCGATGAAATATGACAATAATGTTTTATAATATAATTTTAGTGAAATGTCTTTGCAAAAACTAACACAGTTTTTATATTCAAGTGTCCAATGAGATGTTTAAGCCGCCATGGAAGCTAAATTTTAGCTTTAGAAGTAACAAATAGTGTTTTTTTATAATTAAAATTTATTTTGAAAATAGCAACAAATACTTGTTTTTGTAAATGTCCAATTTATGGGTATTTTCTTTTAGGTGCTATGCAACGGGAAGTACAAGAGTGTTCTTTATAGGAGTTTGGTGAACAAGGAATGCACATGAAGCGAACATTGGACCACTTTCAGAGCTTGTGAATGATCAAAACCAAGCCAAATATTCAACTAAAACTTACGCTTAGTACTGACACCGCAAATTCAATAAGCTCCGACAATGATAAGAGTTTCATATGGCCTTATGTATTGCCTTGGAACAAGTTTGCCAATTATCTGTGAATTTCATTTGATTATTTGACTTTGGTCAAACTTCGATCAAAGATATGTAATAAGTTATCACAATGCTTTGGGTGCCGTATCAGGGTCCTTAAGGTTAAGGATCAATTTAGTAAGAGAGTTTAGATGTTGGTTTTTAAAATAATGTAAAAATTGTGATTTAAAAAAGTATTATGAAAACACGTGTTTGAAGTACTCTTAAAGTTTAAAAAAAAAAAAAAAAATTTATTTGGTACCATATTTCTAATGACATTTTCAAAAGTGAAAAAACACAAATGAGGGTTTGGCATGACTATATATATATATATATATATATTTAAATGTGTATTTTATGTGTTGTCACTTGTCAACATCATCTAGGTTCCACAATTTTCAAAATTATTACAACAATGCCACTTGAAACTGTTACTTGAAAACTAAAAACCCCTCTTGAGGTGTTCCTCAAAATTAGTGTTTAAACACTCTAAAGGTCCATTTGGGATCCATTTTGTTAGGTTCTAAAGATTTAGGATTTTATGTATTTAGAACTCTAATGTCTAATGTTGGCAAACCATGATCAAAACAATATGTTTAGTCTTGTTTAGGCTTGCTCAAAGTATGTTTATTTGTAAAACTGGAATCGAGTGATTGCAGATTTATTGGACTAAATCTGTAAGGCTCGATCGATCGAAAATTAGACTCGATCGATCGAACCACGTATAGATTTATTTTTCTGCAGAGTTCCAATTCAGCCCAAACTCTATTTAAACGTCTTGGGGTTCAAGTAAAACACTCCTATATATAAGGAAAACCCCAGAACGTTTTTAGAGCTTTTTGAGAGAGAGATTAGAGTGCCTCTTGTGCCTCCTTTTATTTTTAGGGTTTTGTACCCAAACCTCTCTAAGTCTTTGTTGCTCATATTGCTGTTTTGTGTAAATCTCTTGTGAGATCTAGAGGAGCTTTCCTTTACACAAAGCTTAGGGTTTTCAAGTTAGAGATAGTATCAACATCTTGATGATCAACTTGGTTGCTACCATTGAAGCTTAAAGAATATCAAGCGTGGGTGCTTGTAGCTGATTGAAGAATCCAAGAAAGAAGGAGTCCGTGGATTCAGAGCTTGCACGTGGTCATGTTAGTAAGTTCTACTGGTGGGTAGCATTAGGAAGTCAAGCGGGGAGCTTGTAGTCCTTTTGTATGAACTTCGATTCTTTCGTATAGTGGATTCAGGTTTACCTTGAGGATATCTAGGTCAAATCCTCCCTAGGTTTTTACCGTGTGGTTTCCTGGGTGATCATATCATTGTGTCTTTTACTATTCCGCTGCTTTATTATTTTGATATGATTATTTGATTGCTTTAACCTAGAATTGCATAATTTGACTAAGTAACAACTTGGCTAATTAATCTAGGCTAACCAATCTGGTTGTGTTTTAAGGGGTCTAAAACCGTTCAAGTGGTATCAGAGCGGGTAGCTCTTCTGTTTTAGATCTTTTGATCTAAGAGCTGATCCTTGACCCCTGTTGTCATGGATAATTTGAATTGTCTTTCTGATCATGTTTCTGCTCATACTTCTGCTGATTTTATTGATGCCTGTGATGTTTTGAATAAAAAGGACACTATTGTTTCTGTTGATTTTTTTGATGCTTTTGAAACTCTTCGTAAGGAATTATCTAAATCTTTGAAAATTGCTAAGAAATTTAAAGAAGAGTTAAAATTGGCTAATCTTGAAAAAGAGGATTTGATTGTGAGATTAGATGAGTCTAATAAAAAGAATGAATTTTTGAGAAATCAAATTTCCTCTTAAGATGAGAAGATAAAAAGTTTGGAACAAGAGTTAGTTAAATCTAAAGCTAAAATTAAAGATTTGACTAGTGTCAAGCCTGTTGTTGATAACAGAAGTGTTTCTGTTTCTCTTAAGCCTAAAACTGAGAAAGTTTATATGATGAATAATAAAGAAAATGCTTATTTTGCTAGGTTAGACAAAGGTAAAAGTTTTGATGTAGACGCTAAAGTTTCTAAACCTATGTCTAAACCTATATCTAAACCTACTGTTAGAGAGCATGATAAATCTGTTTTTGTGCCTACCTGTCACCTTTGTAGTGTTGTTGGTCATATTAGACCAAACTGTTCTTTGTTGAGGCAAAAACCAAAATCTGAAACTAGATTTACTGTTAGGAATACTGATGTTCCTAAATTTGTTCCTGTTTGTCACTTTTGTGATGTCCATGGTCACATTCGTCCTAATTGTCATAAGTTGAAATTTAAGCATTCTGTGTTTCAATCTAGGATATGTGATGATATTTCTCCTACCATAAGTTCATATAAATTGTTTCATATTCTTTTGAAAAATTTGAGTTTGTTGGCTTGTGAAAGGCATTTGCAGGATTTCAGTCTTTCTCAGAAGATTGGTGTAATTCCTCAAATACACTCTGCTTCACATGAATTTTCACCTACAAAGCCGAAGACTCGTGCTAGATGGGTGAGAAAAGATTCTCCAAGGTGAGTGTTGCTAACTTGTCCCTGATTTAATTCTTTCAATTATTTGTAGACATGTTTTATTTTTGTTTTTGGTTGTTTTGTTTTTTAGGTTGTTTTTATTTTAAAAAAAAATCCAAAAACATTGAAAATTTTCAAAAAGACAAAAATATTTTATTTTATGTCTTGTTTTATTGTTCTTGAGGATTACATGGGTTATGATATCTCTCTCTTAATTTAAAACATGCTTAACATTGTGAAGAAACTTGAATAGTTTGTGCTAAGCTATTTCTGATTTTGTGTGAGTATGTACTAGTTTGTACAGGTACTCATGGGTTAATTAAGAAATTGATATTTCTTGTTTTTGTACCCTCTATAGCTTAGTTAAACATTGTCATGCATTGCATTTGCATTGTTCATTTAGCATAATGTGTGCTTTTTGTTTTTGGTCATAAAATTTTTTAAACCAAAAAGATTTTTGTGTTTTGTATTTCATATCATGGATTTGAAATCAAGGTTGGCCACCTTATCTTTACATAACATGTTTATGTACCTTGTTTAGCTTTGATGAGCTTATTTATTGCACTTTACTAGTTGAGCTTTGTAATGCATGTTGTGTGGGAAAGATGTTTATAGTTTTTGATCACTTTGTCTTGATCTTGAAGTCACATGTCTTTGACTGTCGGACTTGAACCTTTTGAGAAAGGCATAAATAACCATCTCACCACTGTTCACTAGCCAATCATGAACACCTTAGTGCATATCATAAGATTTTGTGCTCGAGAAAGTGTAGCACATGCACAAAAAGATCATAAGGTGTAGCCTTAGTTAATTGCTTAATGCTTAAAATTGGTGTGTACTATTAGGCTTGATGCCATCTCACAAACAAAAAAAAAATTAAGGCAAAAAAAAATACAAGAAACTTACATGATTGCAAGCTTTTGTTCTGGGAGATGTGGGAGTTATAGGATGTAACTCTTTAGGTGATCATCTCTTTTAAAGTCTATGTGATGAATTTTGTAGACTTTGTGATTGATTACTATTCACATATCACCTCACATGTATCTCAAGCTTTTGCTAGTTGCACACACTACACAAGTTACTCTTTGTTAAACTTGGTACATTATATTGTGTGTGATTTTGTTGTGACCATCCAAGATTAAAAGTTCCTTGATTTTAATGCAAAATGTGTATAATGTTTGCACTTTGAGGACAAATTGATTGAAAATCTTGATTTTGGAATATCTGGGTTAAATTCAAGTGTTTTTTTGAAAAACTTTTCATCTCATACTCATGCATTTTTTTATAAAACAATGTGCTTTGAGGAGTTTCTGCTTTAAAATGCTCTGTTTTTCAAAAATCTGATTTTTCCAGACTTTCGATCGATCGAACCTATTTTTCGATCAATCAAAATTGCGATTAAAATTTTAGGTTTGAGTCTGCCTGACTCGATTGATGTTCGATAGATTCTCGATCGATCGAAACTGAAAAATTGTCAGTTTCTATGTTTTTGACCAAAATTTTTTTTATGCATCATTTGTGTTTAGGATTCACATGCATTGCATTGATTTTGTATCCATCTTGCAGTTTTGCAGCCATATCTCTCATTGTTTTCACACATAGCATGCATACACTTTGCTACATTGGGTACTCAACTTGATTTAAAAATTGATTGATTACTTTTTGAGTTTTGTACATTCTAGTATATACTTTTTCTTATGTGTGAACTGTAGAAAATATTTTTCTTAAAAGATATGATGGATAATCAATGTGCAAATATTTTCTCTACTCATGCAACTGTTTATGGGTCACATAGTGCCATGTTTGCATTTTATTGAAAGAGAGAATATTTTTTCTTCATGTGTATCCTCACCTTAGTTTTAACTTTGGTTTATGTGTTTTTAACTTTGGTCCTGCTGGTGAGGATGTTCCTGATCCTGTGCTGTTGATTTTCCCCCACCTCTTTTATTTTTCCCTAAAACTGTTTTTCCCAAAACTTGTTTTGTTTTTCCTATTTTTGATAGGGGAGAAAAGTTTTTTTTAACTTGTGTTGTTCATAGGGGGAGTTGTCTCTATTTTCTATAGAGTTGAATTGTTTTGTGTAACATTCTTTCTCTATTTTCTCTTATCCTTTGTTGCGTATGTTGACTGTTTACTCTTTGTATGAGTTGTCTTTGTCAATATGTGACAAAAAGGGGGAGAAATAGTTGATACAAAAATGTTATGTTTAGGGGGAGTTAACATTGTTTTTGATGTGTCTAAACTTAGGGGGAGAGTTAGTTTACATATTTGTTGATTTACTGTTTTTCTGTCACACATGCGTTTATGCGTTTGTTGAGTGTTTCAGGAAATATACAGGTTAATTCAATTGAGCTGCTATCTACACTTGCAACTGATGGATAGTAGTTAAGATTGGATTTATTGTTATGAGCATTATTTTTGTAATGGGCTTTTACTTTGTAAACTTTGAGCTTTTAGTTTGTGTTTTGTCACGGATTGCTTAAGGGGGAGTTTGTTAGGTTCTAAAGATTTAGGATTTTATGTATTTAGAACTCTAATGTGTAATGTTGGCAAACCATGATCAAAATAATATGTTTAGTCTTGTTTAGGCTTGCTCAAAGTATGTTTATTTGTAAAACTAGAATCAAGTGATTGCAGATTTATTGGACTAAATCTATAAGGCTCAATCGATCGAAAATTAGACTCGATCGATCGAACCACGTACAGATTTATTTTTCTGCAGAGTTCCAATTCAACTCAAACTCTATTTAAACGTCTTGGGGTTCAAGTAAAACACTCCTATATATAAGGAAAACCCTAGAATGTTTTTAGAGCTTTTTGAGAGAGAGATTAGAGTGCCTCTTGTGCCTCCTTTTATTTTTAGGGTTTTGTACCCAAACCTCTCTAAGTCTTTGTTGCTCATATTGCTGTTTTGTGTAAATCTCTTGTGAGATCTAGAGGAGCTTTCCTTTACACAAAGTTTAGGGTTTTCAAGTTAGAGATAGTATCAACATCTTGATGATCAACTTGGTTGCTACCATTGAAGCTTAAAGAATATCAAGCGTGGGTGCTTGTAGCTGATTGAAGAATCCAAGAAAGAAGAAGTCCGTGGATTCGGAGCTTGCATGTGGTCGTGTCAGTAAGTTCTACTGGTGGGTAGCATTAGGAAGTCAAGCGGGGAGCTTGTAGTCCTTCTGTATGAACTTCGATCCTTTCGCATAGTGGATTCAGGTTTACCTTGAGGATAGCTAGGTCAAATCCTCCCTAGGTTTTTACCGTGTGGTTTCCTGGGTGATCATATCATTGTGTCTTTTACTATTCCGCTGCTTTATTATTTTGATATGATTATTTGATTGCTTTAACCTAGAATTGCATAAGTTGACTAAGTAACAACTTGGCTAATTAATCTAGGCTAACCAATCTGGTTGTGTTTTAAGGGGTCTAAAACCGTTCACATTTATTTTGCTGAAACATACATTTTGCTGAAAATACTGTAGATAAAAGTAAAAGTTAGCTAAAATAGTACAATGGAACCCTTAAATAGTACCAAAAAGTATAGTAGGACCCATGAATAATACAAAAAATAAGCTGAATAGCAACATAAGTTGGCAAAAATAATCTTTGCCAAACGGATACTAAATCGATAACTGTGACTCAAATTTTCTTTGTTAAACTCTCTTGCCAAACATTTTGTTTTAGAGCTCACAATTTTCAATATTTAGACACTAATAGATGTTGTTTGAACTTTGAACTCTCTAACCAAACTAGCTCTACGTATTTGCTTTAGAATCAGGTTTCCAATTATTGGTGTATTTCATTGATTGTTTGACTATAGTCATACTCTCATGAGCAATTCTTATTAATTTTTAATGATGCTTTAGCTGCCCTATTATCACACAGACACAACTCTCTTGCTCTCTTTCTATCTTCCCCTTCCTTATTTCCCTTTAACCTAACTAAATTAAGTAGAAGATCAACTTCAACTACTTGGATTTACGTGCACAATTGTATTGGCTTTTCCAACCTTGAATGTCTACACAAACCTCCATCTCATTTTAGTAATTTACACTTTTTCCAACCTAGGCCCTGGCTACGTGCCCATGGGGGTTGCCTGGGCCTTAACTGCATGCCCTGGCGTTGGCAACATGCTTATGGGGGGCTGCCTTGGCCTTGACTGCGTGCCTATAGGAGCTGTTTTAGCCTTGGCAGCATGCCCATGAAGGTTGCCTTGGCCTTGGCTACATGCCCATGGGGGGCTAACTTGGCCTTGGCCTTGGCTGCATGCCCATGGGGGTCTGCCTTGCCTTGGCCTTGGCTACATGCCTTGGCTTTGGCAGGATGCCCATGGGGGGTTGCCTTGGCCTTGGCAGCATGCCTCTTGCCCATGAAAGTCTGCCTTAGCCTTTGCAGTGTGCCTTGGCCTTGGCTGCGTACCCATGAGGGCTGCCTTGGCCTTGGCAGAATGCCCATAGGGGGCTACCTTGGCCTTGGCTGCATGTCTTGGCCTTGCCGCCTGCCTATGGGGGGCTGCCTTGCCCAAAAATTTGGAGTGATTTCCCAAAAATAAGGGTTTTTTTTTTTTTTGGGAAAATGAGGTTATTCTCCCCAAGAAGGTAGGCATTGGGCATGACAGGGTGCCTAGGGGCATGCCCAAATGCTCACCACGCCGCATGGTCTCGCACTCTGGCAAAATTGGCTCTGCCTTTTTCTGTTTTTGTTTTCCTAAATTCATTCCATGGTTTTAGAGGAGGTTTCCAACAAGCAATTCGGCGTTCCAAGCGTTTTTGAATTATAAAAAGTAAAATATGTTGAATTGGACCTCCAAGTTTAAACAGGTTGAAGATTCGATTTTTCTTATCATGTGTGCGAAAAGTCAAGGCAAGACTCCAAGAATTGCTCCAAAAGGACCCATTATTCCTCTTCAACAAATTAATGTTTTCTAGTGCCAAAGCGGATATTTTCCTAAGCACTCTTTAGGGGGGGAAGAGTAGGAGGTATTCGAAGAGGCTATCTGGGCTTGCCAGCAGCACCCCCTCCCTAGGTGCTACCATGGCCTTCTAGGGATCCCAAGGGCATGCCACGACCTTGGCATCCTGCCTACAGGGCATGCCATAGCCTCGCATGCATGCCCACGTCATGCTGCCACTACCCCTCATGCAGTGTGCATGCTAGGGCCTATTGGAATATCTGGTTTAGCATCTCATATAAAACACACAGCGGAAGCAACAACCATGGATCTACTTCATTCATGAGAGATAACATGTAACCTTGAATTCTAGAATAAAGAATAGAAAGCGTATCTTGATGCAGTAAAATTCAAAAATAAGACTTGAGAATACCTCTAATCAACATCCCAATTCCACATAGTGCTCAAGAAGAGTGGTCTCTTAATCAGTCTTTATGTATGTTGATTCTCAAAGAAAGTTCTTCTTCTTCTCATTGTAGAGAAAAACTATTTTCTTTTATTTTTGATAGGGCAAAAACAAATTGACCCATTATGATGAATTAATTGATTAACTAGCCAAGTTTATTAATTAATAAAATTAACATGCAAACGCGTGGTAGCACAAACAAATCACCAATTAAACTAAGTATGCAGGGAAAAATAAATTGACATGGTGATTTGTTTACGAGTGGGGAAAACCTACAAGGCAAAAATCCTACCGGGTGATTTTAAGGTCACCACTCCCGAGAATCCACTATTATCACAACAAGCAGTTACAAGTAAAGGAATCCCAGTACCTTATACCAACCTACAGTTAAACCCTTACCCCAATACCCAATTGGACTTGTTCTGTACTGACAATCTCTCCTTGTAATGCTCGGTTCCCAGTACGTGACTAACCAATTGTGTGAATCCTAGTACACGACTTCAATCACCAACTAGAGAAGGTTGTTTGTTGCAAAGTTCTTCAGTTCATCCAAACGATGAAGATCCAAAAGATGCTTTGCCACAAAATCCTATGGTGTACAAACACAGCAACTTCTTCACAAGAAAGATGAACTAGGGCAAATTCTGTCTTGGTCACAATTTCCTTGAATAAACTTTGCTCAACACTTGTGCAACTTGTGTCACCTTTAACGGCCCTTAAAATAATCATTTTATATGTCTAGGGTTGTGATAAAAAAAAAAAAGTTCAAACATACAATCACAGATTAGAGTCAAAACAGAACTGAAACTCTGTTTTTCATAAACCTCGACAAATACCCTATTTGTCGAGCTGCTGTTTAGCCACGGGCTGGAACAACTCTTCAAACCTCGATAGATGCTAGCTATCGAGCTTTAATGAATAAAACTTTTCACACATGAATCTTAGACAGACTTGCATGACTTTAACACTTGAACTTGAAATAAGGTTTCTTGAAGTATTAAACTCATCCTAGATCTACCCAACTACAAGTAAAGTGCATTTTGTCAAAAAATTAACTAATTACATAAAATAGTAACATATGTTCCTAACATGTGAAATACATATGTCCTTACAATCTCCTCCTTTGGCAATCTGTGACAAAGCCACAACAAACAAATGAACATATAAGAGAAATCATAAATCACTCAACTCATACTCACTTGTTGAATACAATAAAATCTATCCTAACACAAACTCTTGAAAAATTTTACAAGAAGAGAGTTTATGGCAACTAGACTTTGACAACCTGTATTTCTGAAACACTTTAAACAAAACTCATCATGGCATCTTAACGTGAAATAGAAATAATAGATTGCATACATAGTAATAAGAAACATATGCATAAATAGAGAAAAGAAACAACACATGTAAGGGTAGGTGAAAGAACATACATCAATATATAAAGAATATAAGTACAATGTATGTCAAAATGGTCATAAGACATACAAGATATGATGTATCTGAAGTGGAAAGAAAAGGAAAAAAAAAAATACATCAAGTCCTCACTACATCCCTCAATGCACACACTCCCCCTAACAAAAATCTCTTATACTAACCCTCCCCCTAAGTATGACTACTCTCATAACCAAACTACTCTCCCTTTTTGTCACGAGTGACAAAGGGAAGAGTGTCAAGTAAACATCTCGCCAATGCTGAAAGAGCTAGCATCTCATCATAAAGCTGCGCCATTATAACATCCAAAGTCACACCTCCCGTAGAAGAAGAGGGAGTGGTGGTGGATGGAGCTGAAGGAATGGGAGGAGCTGTCGTACCGGACTGCCTCGAATGAAACTGCGCCTCGCTCCGATTAATGGTAGTGGCGTCAATGGCACACATAACGTGAAAGTGGTCGGAAACGGGAAAGGGAATAGAAAAATGGCATAAGATCCTCGTGATAGTTAAAAGGAAGATGAGCTTATCACGGGTCGTCGTATCCCTATATACATCTATGATAGAAAGAATGAAATGAGAGGGAAAATCTATAGTGAGATGCTCTGACAAAGAAAGAAAAAAATGGGGCTCGGTAATAGAGTTATAATGAGAAAGTGGATATAGAACAAAAGTCATAACCATGTTCATGAATCTAGGACCTTTAGCAAAGGTCGAACATGGAGTAAACTGATGATCGCCCTAATCAAAGGGACGCTCATAAAAGGCAAAAATAAGCTCGTCTTTGGACACATTCCTCAGACGCTCATAACTGGGGTAGTCAGGATGCTCTACCCTCGGGACACGGAGCACATTGAATACAAGATCTGGTGTGGCCACTATGCGCGTACCTCAAATGTGAGTAATGAAGAGAGGTACTGAATAATCAAGTCCATGCATGTTAGAGTAAAACTCCTGAATCAGCACGGATGGACAAATGACCAAGACATCACATAGTGACTCCCAACCCCGACTGTGAATGACAGTGGGTAGGTCAATGTCGGAGAAGTCCGACAAAATGACTCGACGTTTCGAATGAACGCCTCATCTAGAAAAGTTCTTCGATAAGTCCTTTCGAGCATCCTCATCACGGAATTGAACAGAAAAGGGGTGGGATCAAAAGAAGAAGATGTCTTGGAACGAAGAGGATTCCAAGACGGAGCAGACTTACATTTATTTGCCATGACGCACTAACAAAAACTAGAGAGTGAGGGGAAGAAGAAGGAAACACTCAGAAAATTCCCAAAACAGTTCAAATATACATAAATATATCGAATGTAAAGGACATATGCATGAAAATGCATGAGCATGTGACGTGTAAAGGTAATTGCCATAGGCTCAGCCCAATCCAAACCTATTAGCACATAAGCAGTTTAACATATATAACACACATCTAAATGCATGAAAATATAGTTATAATGCACATTGGATGCAATGCATAAAGATTTTAAAACATTTTCATAAAAACCAGCCCAAAAATTTCACAATAACTTCATCAATTTTGAAAAACCCCAAATTTTTTTCAAAAACCCAAAAACCTAGGTCTAATGCATGAAGAGTGAAGGATTTAGGAACCTTACCAGTGAATAAACACTTGAACTAGGCTGAAAAACAACTTAGGATGAAGTTTGGAGTGAGAAAGAGAAGTTTAGGAGGTGAAAGGACACAAACAGATCGAGAGAGATCGAGGAAAATGAAGATCGAATCGCGCTGAACTAATATATAAAGGTTCAGTAATTCTCGACAGATACCATGTGTCAAGAGGTGTCGAGCTTTAAAAGCTTTGACAAATGCAGCTATCGAGAAGGTGTCCAGAGGTGTCCATAGCAAAACAAGCTCGATCGATCGAGGAGATATCGAAGGGACAGAAACTTTCTCAATCGATCCACCTAACTATCAAGAGGTGTCGAGATTGCAATAAAAAGCAACTGAAGAGCTCGATAGATAAGCTAGGTATCAAGAGGTGTCGAGGAGCTATCGAGATTACTTAAAAACAGTTTTTCAAGAAGAGAAAAACACAGATATAAATGCAATCAAACATGTAACTCAACCAAGGATCCAACTAACATTTTGAGCTCTCAAAATCATCTTTCAACAATAAAAAAGTTAAGCACATAGATCCTAAAAACACACACACACTAAACAAGTCTAACCAATTTTATATTTCAAAAATAAATTAAGACAGTTTAATGAGCATATTTAACACATGTAAACCTTGTGATGGCCAAATCACATTGTACCTACACATGTATCAAGAGTAGCAAAGAATATTGCGTGTTGTATGTGAAAAATATCGCAAGATTGCATAAGTGTATACATGTTATGATGATTTGAGATATGAGAAAATCACTTTAACTCACACACAATAATAATTGTTTGATAGGGACTATCACCTTCGAGGTACATCTTATAACTCTCACATCTCCTAGAATACACGCTTACAATCATATATAAAGCATTTTGATCTTTTTACTTTTTATTTTTCTTTGCATATTTTTCTTTTTAAGCAAATCATGCATTGGCATATAAGAGAAAGAAAAGAAATATCCAATGATGTTAAGCATTTGACATTCCAATTTTGCTAAGCTGAAGCATACAAATGTCATTAACATTGCACTTTTACTATGCCGAAGCACACAATGTCATTTCATGATTGGTAGGCAATAATGGTGAGATGATTATTTATGTCTTTTTCTGAGGATTTTCTAGTCCTTCCTGTCAAAAAGAGTGATACGAGTGTTAAGTACAAGAGATTACTTAATCTTACTCATCACAAACATGAGCCACAAAGCTCACTTGCTTAGTTATGCATAGAGATGCTCATCTAAGCCACAAAAGATACAAAGTTTATTAAACTTTGTTTCAATGGCCATCCAAAGTACATAAGTACCAATGTACACAAAACACACTGTTTTTGTATTTTTCTAATTTTTCAATTTTTTTATTTAAAAAAAAAAACAAAAACAAACAAACAAACAAACAAAAACAAGGTAATCAACGCAAAGCATAAAACTAGACTGACTCAAAACAATAAAGCAAAACACATAAGTAATGCAAACAAAAACAAGAAAAGGAGAGAGAGAGAAAAAGTGATAAAATCACTTGGAGCCATTTTACTTCCATACCTTAGAAGAACATTTCCTTTAAGTGAAACCTTGAACCAGCGGTGAAGGGAGAGAATTGAAACTGTTCAAGTTTGATAGGAACATGAGGGCTTTGAGAAGATCTCAAAGGGGAGCAAAAGAGGATGAAAACTAATTCTGGTTTCTCAATGCTATCATGCCATTGCTCTGTTGAGTGGCTAACCACTTATAGCAATTTGATCAAGTATGACCGGCTGCTCCACAGTGATGACAGAGATGCTGCTTCTTCTATTTAGGCTTTTAAGAGTTATCCTTCTTAGCCCTAGGGTTTTTAACTTCTTTCTTATCCAGCGTAGAGGGTGCTCCTAAGATAGAACTGCCCTTATCTATGTTCTCACTAGCTAAATCAGTTTTGACATTATTGTTTTCAATTTCAACATTATTACTAGGAGGAACAAAAATAGTAGCACTAATAGAAGCAATACTAAGAGAAGAGAAATCATACCTTAAACCGATTCGATCAAAAATAGGTTTTTGAAGACTAAGCATCTCATTGAGCTTAGCGCTTGAAGTCCTTTCCAGTTGAGCTCTGACTTGGAACAGTTTTGCCTCAAGCTTCTTAGTCTTCTCAGCCAAGAAATTGTTCTCAAATCTTAGTGCTCCAATAGTTTGATTGGCTTGATCAAATTTTGTAAAGATTTCCTCTCGCTCAAGCTCCACATCACTAAACTTCTTGGTGGCCAACCTATACATCTTCTCATGCTTTTCTGAGACCTTGTATAACTTTGCATAGGATTTGTGGATGTCATCTTGTTTATCCATCTTCTCAAACTTGGACTACACCAATTCCTCTTCTTCATCCACATCTTCAACAATCCCCTTAGTAGGATTGATAGTGGTAGTGAAGGCATTTAAGATTTCGTCATCCTCATTATTAGAATCTTCCTCAAGCTCAGTATCACTCAAAGTAGCAGCAAGTGCCTTGCTCTTCCCAATGGTCTTGAGATATGGGGGCACTGTTATTTCATGTGACCAAAGCCTTGACACCCAAAGCACTTTGGTCCTTAAGGAACAGTGTACTGACCGCCATCCGTAGCATCTTTCTTCCCTTTGTCTTGGCTCTTGAACTGAGAAGAATTGGATTACCTACAATCCTTGTTGAAGCCCTTCCCATTTGCATTCTTCATGAACTTCTTGAATTGCCTTATAATGTAGAACTTCATCTTGAAATCTTCATCGTCTAAAGACTCATCAGTATCACTGCTCTTGACCTTCAATGCCATGCTCTTGCCCTTACCCGACTTACCAATTCTTGTTAAACCTAACTCATAGGTTTGTAGATTACCAACCAGCTCTATCAAAGGAATCTTTTCAATGTCCTTTGATTCCTCGATCGTTGTGATCTTGGCATGAAATCTCTCAGGTAGAGATTTAAGTGCCTTTCTCACAATCTTGGGTTCAGGAATGGTTTCTCTAAGATTAAAAGTTGAGTTCATTATGTCCTTGAACTTGGCATAGAACTCATCGAATGACTCATTCTCCTCCATCTTAATCTCTTCGAAGCTAGTAGTGAGCTTTTAAATCTTTGAGTCCTTGACAGCCTTTATTCCCTCATAGGTTGTTTGGAGAATGGTCCATGCTTCCTTCGCAGTTTCAGTGGAGGATATCTTCTTGAACTCCACATTGGTGACCGCACTAAATAAGGCATTCAATGCCCAGCTGTTGAAGTTTACCACCTTGATCTTAGCATCATGCAAATTGGCCGGTGCTTCCTTCGGCCTGGTCCAGCCTATCTCCATAGCTTGCCACACTTTTTCATCTAGAGACTACATAAAACCTCTCTTCCGTACTTTCCAGTATGCATAGTTAGTGTCATCAAATAAATGAGGTATAATAAGAAACTGTCCTCTGTCCATGATAAATATGGGTCAATGGATCACACAGCAAATATTAAAACCTAATTAGAGTGTGCTTACTCTAATACCACTTGATAGGCCAAAAACAAATTGACCCATTGTGATGAATTAATTGATTAATTAGCCAAGTTTATTAATTAATCAAATTAACATGCAAACACGTGGTAGCACAAACAAATCACTAATTAAACTAAGTATGCAGTGGAAAATAAATTGACACCGTGATTTATTTACGAATGGGAAAAACCTATACAGCAAAAACTCCACCAGGTGATTTTAAGGTCCTCACTCTCGAGAATCCACTATTATCACAACAAACGATTACAAGTAAAAGAAACTCAGTACCTTATACCAACCTACAGTTGAACCCTTACCCCAATACCCAATTGGACTAATTCTGTAGTGACAATCTCTCCTTGTAATGCACGGCTTCTAGTACGTGACTAACTAATTGTGCAGATCCCAGTACGCAACTTCAATCACCAACTAGAGAAGGACTTTGATTGCAAAGTTCTTCAGTTCATCCAAACAATGAAAATCAAGAAGATACTTGGCTACAAAATCCTATGGTGTACAAACACAACAGTTTCTTCACAAGAAAGATGAACTAGGACAAATTCTGTCTCCGGTCACAATTTTCTTGAACAAACTTTGCTCAATACTTGTGCAACTTGTGTCACCTTTGACTGCCCTTAAAATAATTATTTTTTATGTCTAGGGTTGTGAGAAAAGAAAGCCCAAACATACAATCACAGATTAAAGTCAAAACAGATTTGAAACTTTGTTTTTCGTAAACCTCGACAGATACCCTATCTATCAAGCTTTTGTCGAGCCATAGGCTGGAATAGCTTTTCAAGCCTCAATAGATACTAGCTGTCGAGCTTTAATGAATAGCACTTTCCACACTTGAATCTTGGACAGACTTACATGGTTTTAACACTTGAACTTGAAACAAGATTTCTTGAAGTATTAAACATATCCTAGATCTACCCAATTACAAGTAAAGTGCATTTTATCAAAGGATTAGCCAATTATATAAAATAGTGACATATGTTTCTAACATGTAAAACACATATGTCCTAACAATTTTCATCATTTGTACATTCTAACTACCTTGGTAGTTACTTTATTTAATAACTCTTATTAAATAAAAACTGATTATCTAATTGAAATAGGATCAAAGGGAACAAATAAGACTCTAGTTCCAATAGGTCTTGGGCTTATCTGTCAATTCTTGACAAGTCCAAAGTTACCATTAATTATATTTAATACCACTATATAAATATAATTGCACTCTAGGCCTTATTAATAAATTATATCCCAAGACTCTAATGATATCATTTAAACCCTCCATAAAATATCCATAGTGAACAAAGTCATAATGAACTATCACTTTGTAAACAACTATTTTATCCTTGAGTACCCGGTTTAATCTTTTAGTTATTCATATTTATTGAAATCCGATTTCAATAAATATAAACTTTAGTAACTCATTACTAAAGTGGGCTCCCAGAATAATTAGTTCCCATTAAACTAATCTCAAGGGGATATTTTGTATCTCTATAAAAAGAGATTATGGATTTTATCTTGAGAATATGTGTTCCCCTAACACTACGCGTGGTTAGCCAACATACTAAGGTTTTGTCTGTGAATATCAGATCTCACTCCCTGATATATCAAAGTAGCCTGCATTTCATAATCGGGTTCACTATCCTTTTAGAATTGTTAGTCTGTGAAATTAGAAGTCGTGAGATTAATTATTCAAGTGACAATTGTTGATTGAATAATTAATCTCACAGTGATCCAGTTCAATATGTCTTAACATTTAAGACACATCAATACATCAACTAGAAGTCTCCACTTCCATGATCAAGACAAACTATCTTAGTTGATGTGTTATAGTCTTCGCAGATGAAACGCCCAATTTTATCACTAACTATGAATTATATTTTGAGTTTACAAGGAACTTGTGATTTATATCTTCTGTGACTAAATCATATACAATGCATCTTAAGGACTATGATAATGTCACATTAGTTCATTTATAAACAATCTCATATAATTAAACAATTTTAATTATTTATGACATACCAATAAATTGAATTTTAGGGCATAAACCCCAATAAGGCCTTGGTTGTGTGCCTCCAGGGGCCTTGCTACCGGCGCCTAACTGCATGCCAATGTGCCCACGCAAGCATGCCATGGCCTTGGCTATGTGCCTTGGCCTTAACTGCTTGCCCATGGGGGCTACCATGGCCTTGGTAGCATGCACGCGGGCATGCCTTGGCCTTGGCAGCATGAACGCAAACATGCCTTGGCCTTGGCAGCATGGACACAAGCATGCCTTGGCCTTGGTTGTTGCATGCCTTGGCCTTGGCAGCATGCACACGAGCATGCCTTGGCCTCGACAGCATGCCTATGGGGGCCTGCCTTGGCCTTGCTTACCTGCCCATGGAGGATGCCTTGGCCTTGACTACTGCCTGCCCACATATTAAGAGTGATTTCCTAAAAATTAGGGGTTTTTTTTCCCCCCGAAAATGAGGTTATTTCCCTAAGGAGGCAGGCAATGGGCATCCCAAGGGCATGCCCGTGTGCACGCCATGCCACATCGTCTCACATCATGCCTTACTCTAGCAAAATTGGCTCGTGCCTTTTTCCATTTTTGTGTCCCTAAATTCATTCCATGATTTTAGGGGAGGTTTCCAGCAAGTGGTTCAGCGTTCCAAGCATTTTTGAATTTTTTATGATTTTTCCTATTTTCCGGCTTCCAAAAATCATAAAAAATAAAATAAAATATGTTGAAACAGACCTTCAAATTTTGACAGGTTGAAGGTTGGATTTTTCTTAGCATGTGTGCAAAAAATTAGGGCAAGACTCCAAGAATTTCTCCAAAAAAGACCCATTATTCCTCCTCAATAAATCAATATTTCCTAGTGCCAGAGCAAATTTTATTTATTTATTTATACATAAAGAATTTTGAATTCACAAGCTCTTTCACTTAAAGTGCCCCTATGCATCCATACTACCATGCGTAGCCCAATGTAGGTTAGTTGGATCTCATCTAGTGTACATTACATAAAGAAATTGTCTCTTTCAGCTATCATCTCTTTGTCTATTCAACTTATATTCGTTCTAAAAATTGTTGCTACTTGAATAATTAACAATGTTGGAAGAATGTACATTTATATATATATTAGATGATAAAATACTCTACAATTAGGCATTGTTATGCTTCAATTATTTAAATTTCAAGCCATCAAGTTTTATTCTTTATTAACTTTACTTGAGAGGTAGTTGTCAACAAATTTGTACGAAGGAGTTTGATTGTTTCACATTCAACAATGTAAACACTCTTTCTATCATATATGTAAAATATGGACACCTAATATAAAAGTGTGGATATTGTGTGAAATATTATACATTTGGGAGTGTGAAACAGTAATTAGCTTTATATGAAAGGATCTTAAGAGTTAAGATGCAAAACTTTCTTCGTATGGAAGAAAAAAGGTATCCTAAGACTGGCTAGTTTGGATTGAGTGAGAGTAGAGTAGAATTGGCCGGAAATTAACCAACTGCACTGTACTAGTATATTAGATTTGAGGTTTAGAACTTGAGGTATATAATTAGTAAACCATATTTTCTTTATCCAACTCTGAAGTCCTCTTGAGCATTGCCCTTTCCTATTAGTGATTTCAGTGCTACGCAACACTACCTAATACTGAACATCCTCTCATATAGTTTTATTCCTTCTCTATTAGTGATTTCACCACCATGTAGCATTACTTTTCAAGATCCACTCATCCCCTCCTTCATAGATCATACCACCATTTTAAGTTACGAACGACTTGGGTCTTTGTTTTGCACAATGCCGAGAGACTCATCATTAGAATCTTCCGCTCCTTTTAGTTCACTACCTCACATGCTTTATATGGAGAAAATGGGCAAATGCCCCTTTCAAAAAAAAATCCAGCATTTTGCCCTCTTTTCCAAATTAGTTAGGGAGATGCTCCTCTTTTGAAACTCGATTTTCTTAAAATCGAATTATTAAAAAAAAAATTCTGAAACCCTATTGCAGCGTTTTTAAGGATCCTATAGTGACATTTTAAGGACCTATAGTGGCGTTTTATAACTCAATCTCCATGAAGTCGAGTTACATGCAAATTTTTTTCTTTTTTTTACCTATAACTCGACTTCATGGAGATCAATTTACAAAACACCACTATAGATCCTTAAAACGTCACTATAGGCTTCTTAAAAATGCCGCTATAGGGCTTAACTCGATTTTGAGAAAATCGATTTTTAAAAGAAGGGTATTTCCCTAATTAGTTTGAGAAAGATGGTAAAATGCTAGATTGTTTTTTTAAAAAGGGCAAAGGCCAATTTTTTCTTGCTTTATATGACTATACACACACACACCAAAATACACATCCATCGACCTCTTCAGAGGTCATAATTTTACTCCAATCTCAAATTTTTATCAAGCTTAGAACTTGAGTTTAAGAGGAACATCAGAATACTATAAAAATACCATAGATACAATGAACCGTGATTTTATATAATAGCATGGGCTGTGGTTTTAGGATCGTTACATTTGTTATCATATATTTAAAAATGATCATTGGTATTGAATATGATTTTACATCAATCATATACCAACTGTACTAAGTAAAAAATTTAATCACCACTAAAAAATACTTGGAATAAGGCTTGGATGTCAGTAATTATCAACATGAAACTTTTGGAAATGCCTAGAAACCCATCCAAATAAGATCAGATTTGACAGTAACCACATGATAGCAGCGTTATCACAACACCTTTTTTTGAGAATGGTTATCACAACACTTAATAGACACATTCACGCACAAACAATTATTATAATGTTTGGTGCCTAATAAAATGGTGAAAGAGGACATGCAGAATTAGCAATAATGCAGGAGAAGACATCCAAGTTATTGAGTTTAGTTTAATGAAGCTCTAAGAGGCACCATAAAAATTAAAAGAAAATCCTTACTATTTATTAGTAAAAATCCATTTTTGTCACTACAACCAGAATGTTTTTCTGAAGTTTTATGTGATCAATGGCCTGAACCTTGATGGACCATCTTTCCATATCTTCCCAGGCTTCCGATGTCACGCTCTCTTTTTCCCAGTCCCACACAACCTTAAAAGCTGAGTCAGTTCCTCGCTTCAATTTGTTGGATGCTCCCAGTCCCTAGGGAACAAATCAAACAAGTTCTTGGAGAAATTTTTAACAAGTCCAGCATAACTTCGTAAATTTCTTATGCATAACCAGACACCAAAGAAAAAAAAAATGGGAAAAAGAAAGGAGAAAAATTATCAAGGGTATGAAAATTTATATTGATGCATTTGTAAAAAAATTTTCCCTAAGGTACTATTTCATCAACTTATGTTTGATCATCCCAAAAAAATTGGAGACACTATAAATAATGAGATAGCGTCAAATTAAAAGAATTCATAAAATGCCCTGTCCTTGGTTTTCCCTTCTTTTATAATATAAGACGATGGATGCCAGTCCTGAACCATCGTGTTTATAATTATGAATTCTTCTCATATTATATACAAAACAGATCAAACCAACTAAATTTCATGGGACATCAACAGAAAAAAAAAATTTTAAAAAAAAAAAATATATATATATATATATCATGGGACATTCAAATAGGGCCAGAAGTGCATTTTCCCCCCTTGCTCTTTTTCTTCTTACCTTCGTAGCAAAATCCTGACCTTCCTGCTTGTAGTAAAATCCCAAGAGAACACATTTTTAAAAAAAAAAAAATCAAAAAGTGAAGTGCTATGTCCACAACAAATCATAAGTAGTAAATTGTTATTGATTCAAATTTAACCTATCACTTAAATTACTTTTTTACCCATCAATAACAACTCATAACAGCTTGTCACTTATGATTTGTTATGAAAATATTGTGGGCATAGCATTTCAAAAGTAAAAGGGAAAATGAACTTTTAAGATAGTTTTGTTGTGAGATAGCAAGAGATATGTTTTGGCGTGAATCTTAAATTCATCCAGGTTACCCCTTTCATTGCTGGAAAACTATGACAATATATATATATTTTTTCTTCTTTTTTTCCGCCCCGGGGGGGGTGGGGTGGTGGGGTGGGGAAAGAAAAAGAAGAGATAGGGTAATATACTAATCAGACAAGGTTCATGATAATACAAAGCCATAACAGTAGGATTCTGTGCAGATTGCATCTACAAATTGGAGAGCAGTTGTAGATTTATCTATAATATGTAATAATAAATAAATTGTTTATAATTCATCATGTCAAATGAATTCACTACCAAAATCACAAAAATATGTAAAGGAGAGGAAAAAAAAAATTGGCCAACTTCATACACTCTCATATAGCAGAGGCGTTGCATGAGTTTGAAGGAAACCAACTTCTAGAAATAGGCATAGAAAGAATTAACTTACATCCTTAGAGCATTACCATCAGGTGTGCTAAATGTGCCAAATGCTAAATATTTGGCACATTTAGCACACCAAACACAAAAACAACTTCTCATGAGGTGTGCTAAATATTGCAAAAATATAAAACATGCTACAGTACGCTCTCAAATATGAGAGCGTACGGACAGCCATGCCATTTCACTGTTTGCATATTTAATTCTTTTTTCTCTCTCCCCCTCTCAGTTCTCTCTCTCTCTCGGTCATTCTGAAACCAATCTCTCTCTCTCTCACTCTCGCTCTCTCTCTCCAAATTTTAGATTTCGGAGTTTGCTATACAATTTCCTCTTCAAATCGGCAAATTGCTCTGTAATTTTTGGATTCGACGCACGGTACTTCTCGATTTCCTGCTTCAACCTAGCCTCTCTCCTATCCTTCTGCCGCAAATCCATTCGCTTATCAATCGCTTCCCAAACAGCATCAGCCTCCTTGTCATCTTCATCATACTCACCATTAGCAAACAGACCAACGTCATTACCTTCAAACTCGTCAAACTTCTGATTCTCGTCATATCCTTTCTCATCTGCCTCGTCGCCATCTTCATCTTCATCGGGCTTTCCGTGGCCTCGGCCCGCGCCCACGCCCACGCCGTCTCATCGCCGTCTCGCCGGTGGTGGGTGTGGGTTTGTGCGCCGGTGTTTAATTTGGTGGATGTGGATTTGTGCGCCGGTGGTGGGTTTGGTGGATGTGGGTTTGTGCGCCGATGGTGGGTTTGGTGGATGTGGGTTCGATGTCTCTGGTTGTGTTCTTTTTTTTTTTTTTTTTTTTTTTGATGTTTATAAGCTTTAAACTTGTTCATGTCTGTTTGTCAAATTGTTGTCAGCCTAAGACATACAACCTTAGCTGAGGCTCAAAATCTCCGAGTCCCCCCCGCCCCCCCCCCTCCCTTCCTCTTTTTCATTTCATCTGAATGATGGCTGTGGCTGTTTGGGGTTTTGGCTTTGTTCCCTATGTGAGGCTAAGTACACAATATCAAATTTTCAACACTGACTTTTTTTTTTTTTTACCCATCTTTTTTCTTATTCAGTAAATGGACTACATGGGGAAGCACCAGAGTGTTTGGGAGATGGTAGAACATGTAATCATGTAACTGCATCTCTGAGTAGTTCTTCAACAAAGCAGCATGTATTGGACATGCGTCCTCCAATGGATCATGGATGGGACATGCGTCCTCCAAATGAGCACGCATTGGACTTGTGTCCTCCAGTTGAGCATGAATTAACCCGAGCATCAGACGTTGGTTTCTCTTCTATGCCAACAATGCGTATCTGTGAACAAGTGAACCCCACGGAGGAGCAAAATATACCAAATCAGCATGTATCTGATTTTGGTCACAGAGTCATGTCACAATCTTGTCCTGAACCAGTTTTTTACAGAGGATCACCTGGGACATCTAAAAACAACTATATGTTTCCTTCCCCTCATATTGAGGGTTCTCAAAAAAAATATTTTGATCCACACTGGTCCATGGAGGCTGTCAATGAGGCGTTAAAGGTCAGTTTGAAAATGGGTCTTGATGTGTAATATCTGTTGGAACATTTGCGGTTGTGTTTCTTGAGAATGGAAAATTGTTGACTCATTTGTTATCTTTGTCTTATGTTTCAGAAAGGTGATGCTTTTAAAGTTTTGTTTCGTGTCAATGCCCACAATAGACTTGAGGTTTGTTACATTTTTTAAATATAAATTACAATTTTGATGTTTCTCTATGCTCCTCATTTATAAATTCCTTAGTAAATAATGCAAATACCTTGTTCTTTTGCTGGTAGGCTTATTGCAAAATTGATGGGGTACCAACCGATGTTCTCATTAGTGGAATTGCTGCCCAAAATAGAGCTGTACGTTTGGATTTGGTTTATTTTGCATATCTTTGATTGCCTCAAGAAAAAAAGTAATTGGTGATAACTTAGATCTGCCTTTATATCTGTTATGGTACATTGTTTTATAATGAAAACAAGCATATATTGACTTTGTGTGCCCTTTTTACGAGGCAACTTTATTGCATGTATCTGCTGTCAGGATTCAGATAATTCATCATTAAGTGTTAACAGTGTGATTTATTCTTCTATATACCAATATTTTTGCTAGGGGATGAGGTTTAAAATTGCTCTGGTTTCCCTTTTTGTTTTTTAATAAATAATAATGCAGGTGGAAGGAGACATTGTAGTGCTCAAGGTTGATCCTTCGTCATTATGGACCAGGATGAAAGGGTCAACTGGGATATCTAACAATCCTGCACCAGTGGAAGATTGTAACATTCTCCTGGAAGATGGTGAAATTGCTAGTGATAACTGTAAAGCTAAAAGTAAGGTAGATGTGGATTACGAGTGTGCCCATTATAGAAGTTGCCCCTACCCTGAAAAGGGGTCTTGTTATGGGGAAGGTACTTTTGTGGGTGAAACTGTTCATTTAGAACCGAGTGGACCTGCTAGTTGTAATCTTGTTCACCCTGCTGCTTCAGATTCTTTGCATGTAGGTTCTTTTAATGGGCAGAGTGAAGTTGTAAAAGCAGTGGGCAGGATTTGTTCTTCGATTAGCACATTCCCTTCAAAACGCCCGACTGGCAGAATTGTTTCCATAATTGAGAGGTCTCCTCGACGAGATGCTATTGTTGGCTATCTTAATGTTAAGAACTGGTTATCTTACCGTGAATTCTGCAGAAAGGAGACAAAGAACAGAAGTTCATTGACATTGTCTGACAGTGAGTACATCCACCTGACACCAACTGACCCCAAACTTCCCAAAATGATGGTCTTCGTGAAGGGCTTGCCAGACTGCATCAAGAAAAGATTGGAGAAGGGTGATTCAACAGTTGAAATGGAGCTGGTAGCTGCACGAATTGATGAATGGGATGAAGAAAGTTCTGTTCCGCTAGCCCATGTCTTGCATATTTTTGGACGGGGCAGTGAAGTAGAGGCACAGATCAATGCAATTTTATTTGAAAATGCAATCCATTCATCTGAATTTTCTCCTGAATTACTATCTAGTGTTCCACATATTCCTTGGGAGGTGCCACCTGAGGAAGTTCAAAGTAGAAGAGATCTTCGAAATTTGTGCATATTTACTATTGACCCTTCCACTGCCATTGAACTGGATGATGCTCTCTCTATTGAAAAATTGTTCAATGGCAATTTCAGAGTAGGAGTCCACATTGCGGATGTGTCATATTTTATTTTACCTGACACTGCCATAGACATAGAAGCACAGGTTCGATCAACAAGTGTCTATCTGTCACAATACAAATTACCAATGTTGCCCCCAATGTTTTCAGAGAATCTGTGTTCTCTTAACCCTGGAGTAGATAGACTTGCATTTTCTATTTTCGTGGACATCAACTATGCTGGCGATGTTGTTGACCATTGGATTGGCCGCTCTGTGATACAATCTTGTTGCAAGCTTTCATACAAACAGGCTCAGGACATTATTGATGAAATAAGTAATGTGGATAGTTCTAATATCACTGAAAATGGGAATCCCCAGTTGTATGGCCATTTCAAGTGGCCTGACGTTGTTAGATCTGTTAAAAGCCTTCATGACATCTCCAAAATTTTGAAGGAGAAGAGATTTAGTGATGGGGCTTTACGTCTAGAGAGCTCCAAAGTTGTTTATCTATTTGATGATCATGGTATTCCATATGATATCATGCTTTGTGGACAGAAGGAGTCAAACTTTTTGGTTGAGGAGTTTATGCTTTTGGCAAATAGGACAGCTGCAGAAATCATATCTAGAGCTTTTCCTGATAGTGCATTACTGCGGAGGCATCCTGAACCAAATATGCGGAAGCTCAGAGAGTTTGAAGCATTTTGTTGCAAACATGGTTTGGAATTGGACACTTCTTCTTCTGGTCGGTTTAATCAGTCGCTGGAGCAAATCAGGGAAAAGCTCAAGGATGATACTGTGCTGTTTGACATTCTGATCTCATATGCTTCGAGACCAATGCAAGTGGCTACTTACTTTTGTAGTGGAGATCAGAAAGACATTGAAAATGATTGGGGTCATTATGCACTGGCTGTTCCTCACTACACTCATTTTACTTCACCACTGCGTCGGTATCCTGATATTATAGTGCACCGGACACTGGCTGCAGCCATAGAGGCTGAGGAGTTGTACTTGAAGTATCGAGGATCTTTGCCAAAAGTTAGCAGGGGAGAGAAAGTGGCAAGAAGATGTTTCACTTGTATTCATTTTGATAGAGATGCTGCGGAATCCCTGGAAGGTAAGAAAGCACTGTCAGCTGCAGCAGTAAAGCATGGAGTTCCCTCCTCTGAATCACTTGCATATGTCGCTGCTTATTGCAATGAAAGAAAGCAGGCTAGCAGGCATGTGAAGGATGCCTGTGACAAGCTCTACATGTGGGTCCTGCTAAAGAAAAAAGAGGTATTTTTTATTCTTCCTACAGCGCAATTTTAATTTGCAGTCCTCTTTCATTAACCTTTAAAAACAAATTATTACCACTAGTGGATTGTGATTGTGGAAAGATATTAGTGCATCACTAAGGTGCTACATTGTCCTACATTAAATGCTGCATTCACTTTGGGATTTGTTATCTATATCTGCTTTTGTCATACCTCCTGCCACCATACTCTGTATATTACATATTTCATATCATATACTTGCATCATGATTTTTGTTATCTTTAACTTGAATTCCAGTGTGTGTGTGTGTATATATATATATATATCCTTATTATTTGGCAGGAATGCTACAACCAAGTACCCTCACTATGTGAAATGTGTTCACCCTCATTCTCTTCATGAGTAGTTTTCTATCAGAATTGATAGTTTAATAATTCAAAGCATTGTACTGTAACTACTGTTCCAATCTTGAAGTGTGCATTCTTAATTAGAAGCTTAATGTAAAATCTAAGAAGCACAGACACTGACATGACACAAGACAAGGCAACACTGCAATTCTTAAAAAACTAGGACATGACATTGTAGGGACATGGTAACTAATTAATTATTTTTAGGTATTTTAGGGCATAATTTATTAGTAACAATCACATTTTTATTAATTTTATCTACAAATAATTCAACTTCAAACATAAATAAAAAATGCAACTAAATGATAATTTTTGACAATAAAATATTGTATTTTTAACAGTAAATTGACCATAATGTACTAATAAATAATAATTTTAACAGAAGATTTATATTTTATAAAAATTAATAATAAAAAATGAAAAAAATCCAAAAACTTAACCAGACTATAATTTATTGGTAACTAACAATCTTAAGTATTTAACCAAAAAAGAAATTACAATTTAAAACCCCTTGTCTTGATAGATACAAGAGAATAGAACTCTCTAGAAACAAAAACAAAAATAAAATAAAATAATTTTTTTTTTTAATAAAAAAGTCAAAAACATTAGAGTAGAGAACAGGGCCAGGTGGGAAGACTGCAAGAGAGACGTAAAGTTGATGGTGAGGAGTGATCTGCAACGACTTTGAGAAATCTGATGGAGGTGCAATGGTCCTTTTGGGTCACCGATCTGACACTGAGGATGGCCAACAAGGTGCGATGCTGCTGTTTGGATGATCTGGCAGTGAGAAAGCCAAGGATGGCTGGTAGCGCAACACACAGAGAGTGTGTGAGAGAACTGAGGAGCTGTTTGAGAGTGTGAAAGAGACGGAAGTTTGTTTTGAAAAGTTTTGTTCTACAGATCGATGATTGTTATCATGGTAGACTGGTGGGGAAGAAAATCATTGATTTTTTAGTTATTTATTTTTTTAATTGTCAGCTGTGTTGAGAGCGGGCTGCAACCATGTTGAGCCCATGTCCCAATTAAAAAAATAATTTTTTTGGTCGGACACTCCACAGGCAGGCATGTAAGCAGCCATGTCACAAACACAAACACACACACACACACAACCATTTTGGTCGCGTTCATGCGTCCTAGTATAAAATAACCAGTAAAATTTTATCAGTCTGATTGAGCCAAGTACTTTGAATTTGAGTTTTTATTATGGTTGTTTAGGCATTGCTCTCTTTGTTATGTTCATCCTGAGTGTTTCACACACACACACACACACACACACATTTTGGTCGCGTCCATGCATCCTAGTATAAAATAACCAGTAAAATTTTATCAGTCTGATTGAGCCAAATACTTTGAATTTGAGTTTTTATTATGGTTGTTTAGGCATTGCTCTCTTTGTTATGTTCATCCTGAGTGTTTCAGTGTTTGGATTGTGCTTCATGTTTGGCCTATCTATTGTCCACTGCAGATTTTATTTTCAGAAGCTAGAGTATTGGGTCTTGGGCCAAGATTCATGTCCATTTATATTCAAAAGCTAGCTGTAAGTTGTTTCTGACTTCTATCTTCCTTAATTAAAAACCCTCTCTCTCTCTCTCTCTCTTTCCCCCCCCCCCCCCTTTTTTTTCCCCCATTTGTTTTTCTCTATGCTGCCCTTAATTTTTATCCTGTCAATTTATCAGATTGAGCGCCGGATATATTATGATGAAGTAGAAGGCTTGACTGTAGAATGGCTCGAGACTACTTCCACATTGGTGCTTAGTTTAGTTAACAAACGCTCTTCTAGGAGAGGTGGCCCTGGTAAATGGAGGGCACTTGAAGACATTGCATTTGTTGTAAGTCCATGTGATGTGAAAATTGAACTGGGGGTGTTTGGAGGGAGTTCTAGTGAACAGTTAGGTGATACTGGTGTTGCTGCTCAGGCTTCAGAGCCCATTTGCAAATCTGTCATTTCAAATACTGAAGTTGATCCTGGAGTTTTCCCCCTCACAGTGCATCTCCTTTCAACCATTCCTGTAGTACTTCATGCAGTAGGTGGGGATGATGGTCCCCTTGATATTGGGGCAAGGCTTTACCTGAGCTCATATCTAAGGTAACTTGGGTGTTTGGTAGTGTCAAACTACTGCAACTGAAGGAGACTTTGTGGAGATGAAGATAACAGAGCCTTGTATGGAATGGGCAAGCTCTGTCGTAGATATGAATTAGTGTATAGTTCACAAGAGTTTTAGAAGAGAGAAAAATTTGTGGTTTAAGTCTGGTGATGCTCTATGAATCTATGATGCTAAAATGGTGGCGTAGCTGTAGATAATGGTGGAGGTTTTCGTTGTGGCTTTAACTTAAGTGGTTTTTCTGTTTTTTTAACAGATGCAGCTTGCTGGAATAGGCCCTTGTTTTTGTAGGCCAGTTCCATCCAATATTTTACTTGTTGAAAATCTACCTTCAACTTGGGATTTGAGCTTCGAAGCCAAATTCATGCTGTATTTTTCCCCTTCTGACTGCAGCCCAATATATTTTTTGATTTTGGGTGGTCAGATCTAGTAACTTCAATTTGGTATGTTATTGCCTTTATTGTATTTTGAACTGTTAAAACTGGGCGACTGGCAGTAGCTCCCAGTTAGAATAATGTGTTGTCTTCTTTCCCTAGGTGAAAACTTGAACTGGAACTGTAATCCTCTTTTGAAGCGCTGCTTGGCTTGTATTTCAGCTCAAGCGTGCAGCAGCACATATATCTCTTATTACCGGATATATTTTGTTGGGTATTAATTTAACAGTTTCTCTGAAATAGTAGGGATGGCAAATGGGCAAGTTAGATCATAAATGGGTTGAGTGTGTAATTACTTATTTATTTATTTATGACTTATTTATATATAAATTAATTATCAATTATTAACCAAACTCAATAAGTAGTAATCTACCAATTTAATTCAATATGACCCAAATACTTCTAAAACTACTTAAAATATTCTTTTGACCTCTAAAATTATCAAAATACTTTTAAATACCTAAAATGACGCAAATAATCTTGTACTTTCAAAATTACCAATATACCTTGGGACATGCAAAATTATTTCCAAAATCTTTAAAATGGGCAAATATTGTCAAAATCTTTAAAATGAGTAAAATACTTATGAAACTTTTAAAATAATCAAAATACCTCTGATATTTTTAAAATTACCAAATATGCTCAAAAATTACTAAAATGACCAAAATATCCTCCAAATTTTTAAAATGAGCAAAATACCCATGAAACTTTTAAAATGACCAAAATGCTCTTGATATCTCTAAAATTATCAAATATGCTTAAAAATTACTAAAATGACCCAATCTTTAAAATGAGCAAAGTACCCTCTCAAAATTTCTAAAATGTCAAAAGTATCTCCAAAACCTAAAAAATGACCAAAATACCCCAAAAACCTGNTCTCTCTCTCTCGGTCATTCTGAAACCAATCTCTCTCTCTCTCACTCTCGCTCTCTCTCTCCAAATTTTAGATTTCGGAGTTTGCTATACAATTTCCTCTTCAAATCGGCAAATTGCTCTGTAATTTTTGGATTCGACGCACGGTACTTCTCGATTTCCTGCTTCAACCTAGCCTCTCTCCTATCCTTCTGCCGCAAATCCATTCGCTTATCAATCGCTTCCCAAACAGCATCAGCCTCCTTGTCATCTTCATCATACTCACCATTAGCAAACAGACCAACGTCATTACCTTCAAACTCGTCAAACTTCTGATTCTCGTCATATCCTTTCTCATCTGCCTCGTCGCCATCTTCATCTTCATCGGGCTTTCCGTGGCCTCGGCCCGCGCCCACGCCCACGCCGTCTCATCGCCGTCTCGCCGGTGGTGGGTGTGGGTTTGTGCGTCGGTGTTTAATTTGGTGGATGTGGATTTGTGCGCCGGTGGTGGGTTTGGTGGATGTGGGTTTGTGCGCCGATGGTGGGTTTGGTGGATGTGGGTTCGATGTCTCTGGTTGTGTTCTTTTTTTTTTTTTTTTTTTTTTTGAGGTGAAGCCGATCTCTCTGGTTGGGTTTTTTTTTTTTTTTTTTTTTTTTGAGGTGGCGTTGGTGGATGTGAGTTTGTGCTGGTGGTGGCTGTCGGTGTTGTTGCGGCAATGGTTGTTGGTGGCTATTGTTGCGGCAGTATAGGTTGTTGTTGTTGTTGTTGTTGTTGAGGACGAGGACGAGAATGATAGGGAGAAACCGTTTGAAGTTTTTTTTTTTAATGGTATTTTAATGTGATGGATATATTATTTTAATGTATGGGATTGAAAAATAGAACATCTGATAAATGAAATGTTGTAAAATGATGTTGTAAAATAGTAAAGTAGGCTTTTAATGTGTTAAAATGGCATTTTTTATGCAACGGCTGATGAGAATGCTCTTAGGCAAAGGTGATAGGTGAAACAATCCATCAGCATGTTCTGACACAAAAACATGCAGACGAAGACCTTGTTTCACAACCAAAAGTGCCGTTTCAATATCAAGAAAACCAACTTCCACCATCCTCCTTAAGACTCTCTCTTGGAAGCTCTACCCCCTATGAAAAACGTGAGATGTCAGATTTTGGTTTTTATGTAATTATTCATAATAAACATAGAAGGAACCAAGAACATAGTGCAAAAATCAATGCAATACAATAAATACAATTCCAGAAAGGAGGACTGGCTACCTCGAATTAGCCATAGATTTTTCTCTGTTCTCCTGGTTTCTTTTGTTTGTTTTTTATGCTTCTTTTGTTGATTTCTTTTTCATTATGGGAGGCTCTGTTTTTTTCTTCGTTGAATCAAAACCTTTGAGTTTACAGTTGAGGAAGGTGGTACGTTTTACCAGCTTTGTATTTATGAGAGAGGCAGAGATTCTTTAAGATCAAATTTCATGGGAAAAGGAAGTGCAAAGAGATTGCTATTCAATGTGGAAGAACTGATCTCTGGATAGTCTCGTGGTTAGTTTGCGAATCCTTCTGTAAGGGTGACAATTTTTTATTCTTCAGTTGGGATCCAACACCTATAGCTCTTTCTTATTAATATCTGAACTCATTCATGGTTGCTGGAAGGGTTCTATAGTGGTGCTAGAAGGGAAGTAGGTCTGGCTAGAGAGATTTTGGGTTACACCTATGAAATGCGATAGACCCGGAGTCTCTAGCTTCCAAGCAAGCAACCATAGGTATTCCTAAAAGAGATGCTTCAAAAACCTTTGCATCGATGGTGGCCGGGAACCAGAAAAACAACGGTGGCAGAGGAGATAAAAGGAAAGAATAAACTGCATTTGTTCAAAATTCAAGTCCTAGAGATTTCAGTAGTAATAACCGTGATACTACAAGGAAAGTATTCAAGGACAAAGGAAGCAACTTGGGCAAATATTTTGTCAACAATAAATGTAATTAAGAGTAACGGTATAAAATCTGAGTTGACCTTGGATCTTTTTATGCGTATGGAGCTTTGGAAAGATGGGAGATGGGCTATAGTGTGGTATAAGGTCAATGAAGTGGGCCCAAAAGTGGTGCAACCTCTGAAGCCCACTGTTCATAATGTTATTACTTCTAACCCACTTAATGCAGCCAAGCCCAAATCTGTTTGAAGGCCACGCCAAAGCCATACTTTGGTAAACCCAGCCATAGTTAGTGTTTAAAATATAGGCTAGCTACCACGGTGTTAGGAGCTTTACTTGTTACTGATGATGGCATGAGGAATAAGGGTGCTTGGGCAGCATTAGGCCAGTCACTTGGCTTCATGTTTTCTCAACACACTCATGGCCCTCATGCCAAACTAGTATTGCTCCTAAGGGCTCTTTCAAGGGGACCTGCCCAGTTTCTCTACTCGAGTTGGATCGATAAGCAGGATGAGGGGGTAGCATGTGGAGGCACCTTACTCCACATGATGCCCCAAGGCCATTGCAGAGGAGGATCATGGTGGGTAAAGATGGATTTTGATAATAGGCAGGAACAGGTGGTGTTGACCCTATATGGTGGTGCATGGCATTGATGGCTTAGTTTTTGGTTTCTTGTGTGTGGGCTTGGTGACTTGAGTGCAAGGCAAGGCTGGGCTACTGTGATGATCAAATGTTGTGTGCAAAGTATTGGGCTAGTGGGTGCTAGCTGAATGCATGGACAAACTAGTGGGCTGATAACAGTTACTTTATGTGCTAAAGGTCCTAGATTCATGAACATGGTTATGACTTTTGTTCTACATCTTCTTTCTCATTATAACTCTATTACCGAGCCTCGTGCTCGATTTTTGCTTTCTTTGTTAAAGCATCTCACTATAGATTTTTCCTCTCATTTCATTCTTTTTGTCATAGATGTATATAAGGATACGGCGACCCATGATAAGCTCATCTTCCCTTCAGCTATCACAAGGATCTTACGCCATTTTTCTGTTCCCTTTCCATTTCTGACCACTTTCACATTATGTGTGCCATTGACACCGCTATCGTTAAATAGAGCGAGGCGCAGTTTCATTCGAGGTGGTCCGGTATGGCAGCTCCTCCCACTCCTTCAACTCCATCCCCCTCTTCTTCTGCGAGAGGTGTGACTTTGGATGCTATCATGGCTCAGCTTTAGCGCATGGATGTTTACCTTGATACACTCTCTACTAAATTATATCAGGTGAACACCTGTGTCAGCCGTATTGCTAGACGACAGGCTCGCCTTGGTGGCTTTGTGGAGTCTCCCTCTCCTCCTCCTCCGAGACATCTGAGGCATCCGAGGACAATGATGACTCCGACGACGATGATGATGATGAGGATGGAGATGCTAGCTCTTCCAACACTGATGAGATGTCTACTTGACACTCTTTCCTTTGTCACTCGTGACAAAAAGGGAAGTAGTTTGGTTATGAGAGTAGTCATTCTTAGGAGGAGGGTTAGTATAGGAGATTTTTGTTAGGGGAGTGTGTACATTTAGGGATGTAGTGAGGACTTGATGTTATTTTTCTTTTCTTTTTTTCTTTTCTTTCCACTTTAGATACCTCATATCTTGTATATGGGTCTTGTGACCATTTTGACATACATTGTACTTATATTCTTTATATATTGATGTATATTCTTTCACCTACCCTTACATGTGTTATTTCTTTTCTCTCTTTATGCACATGCTTCTTATTACTATGTATGCAATCTAGTATTTCTGTTTCATGTTAAAATGCTGTGATGAGTTTTGTTTAAAGTGTTTCAGAAATACAGGTTTTCAAAGTCTACTTGCCATAAATTCTCTTCTTGCAAAATTTTCAAGAGTTTGTGTTAAGATAGATTTTATTGTATTCCACAAGTTAGTATGAGTTGAGTGATTTATGACTTCTCTAATATGTTCATTTGTTTGTTGTGGTATTGTCACGGATTGCCAAAGGGGAAGATTGTTAGGACATATGTGTTTCACATGTTAGGAACATATGTCACTATTTTATGTAATTCTTTAATCCTTTGACAAAATGCACTTTACTTGTAATTGGGTAGATCTAAGATGTGTTTAATGCTTCAAGAAACCTTGTTTCAGGTTCAAATGTTAAAACCATGTAAGTCTGTCCAAGATTCAAGTATGGAAAGTGTTGTTCATTAAAGCTCGACAGCTAGTTTGATAGCTAGCATCTATCGAGGCTTGAAGAGCTGTTCCAGCCTATGACTCGACAGCAGCTCGACAGATAGAGTATCTGTCGAGGTTTATGAAAAATAGAGTTTTAGTTCTACTTTGACTCCAATTCGTGATTGTATGTTTAGGCTTTCTTTTCTCACAACCCAAGACATATAAAAAGATTATTTTAAGAGCCATCAAGGTAACACAAGTTGCACAAGTATTGAGAAAAGTTTGTTCAAGCAAATTGTAACCGTAGACAGAATTTTCCCTTGTTCATCTTTCTTGTGAAGAAGCTACTGTGTTTGTATACCGTAGGATTTTGTGACCAAGCATCTTCTTGATCCTCATCGTCTGGATGAACTGAAGAACTTTGTAACCAATAACCTTCTCTAGTTTGTAATTGAAGTCACATATTAGGATTCGCATAATTGGTTAGTCACGTACTGGGAGCCGTGCATTACAAGAAAAGATTGTCACTACCGAACAAGTCCAATTGGGTATTGGTGTAAGAGTTCAACAATAGGTTGGTATAAGGTAATGGGATTCCTTTACTTGTAACCGCTTGTTGTAATAATAGTGGATTCTTGGGAGTGGTGACCTTAAAATCACTTGGTGGGTTTTTGTTGTGTAGGTTTTCCCCATTTGTAAATAAATCACCATGTCAATTTATTTTCCGCTGCATACTTAGTTTAATTGGTGATTTGTTTGTGCTACCACACGTTTGCATGTTAATTTAATTAATTAATAAACTTGGCTAATTAATCAATTAATTCATCGCAATGGGTCAATTCATTTTTAGTCTATCAGAGTCATGTTTGAATAATGAACTTAGCTGTATTTGAACAACTTAGTATTTTATAGCCGTGTTTGAACAGCTTTGTATTGAGTCATGTTTGAACAACGATCTTAGTTGTGTTTGAACAAGTGAGTATTTTTTAGCTGTGTTTGAATAGCTTTGTATTGAGTCATGTTTGAATGATGATGTTGGTTATGTTTGAATAGCTTAGTATTTTTTTAGCAGTGTTTGAACAGCTTTGTATTGAGTCATGTTTGAATAACGATGTTGTGCTGTCCTCGTGACTTAAAACCGTGGTATTAGAGCGTCTTTAGGTTAACCATTTTTTATGTTTTGTCTATTCATGCTCAAATGACGATCATATTGGTTCTGTTTAAACAACTCTGATTTAGTCGACTTTGGTGATTGTGTGTGAACAACTTTTGATTTAGCGTGCGTTTGTTTTGTGATGATTCTATGTTAGTGTTTGCGTTCGGCTGGTCCATGACACTGTTCTTGGACCAGCCAAGCACTAAAAATGCATGAAGAGTTTTTACTACAATATTTTTGCCAATTAAAATTATTTTTGCTATAGTATTTTCAGTAATAAGTTTTCAGTTTTTAGCAATAAGCGTTATCCAAACAGACCCTTAGAATTTTAATGACGGAAGTCCTTGAGACGTCTCCTAAGGATGACTTCAAGGTGTTACATATTTTTGTTGAAAAATAACTCATGAATAATCATTGAATACGCATGGATGATGCTTCCATGTATTATTGATCTACGAGTGACGAAAGTAATAACTGTCGTACATATTGATATGAAGATTAGACAACTTGAAATGTAAAGCATTCCTTACTATTAGGCAACTTGAAATGTAAAGCAATCCTTACTGGTAGTATTTCTTCTAGGTTCTATGTTCCATGGTCAAGGCAATTCTTGGCCATCTAGAGACTTCAAGTAGTAGGAGCCTTCTCTGGAATGACGGATTACTTCGTATGGGGCCTTCCCAGGCTGGTCCCAATTTTCCTTGAGATGAGTCCTTTGTTGCCTTTGATACCTTTCTAAGGACGAGGTCTCATATGTTGAACCTTTCTTCCCCCCTCCCTTCCTCTTTTTCATTTCATCTGAATGATGGCTGTGGCTGTTTGGGGTTTTGGCTTTGTTCCCTATGTGAGGCTAAGTACACAATATCAAATTTTCAACACTGACTTTTTTTTTTTTTTACCCATCTTTTTTCTTATTCAGTAAATGGACTACATGGGGAAGCACCAGAGTGTTTGGGAGATGGTAGAACATGTAATCATGTAACTGCATCTCTGAGTAGTTCTTCAACAAAGCAGCATGTATTGGACATGCGTCCTCCAATGGATCATGGATGGGACATGCGTCCTCCAAATGAGCACGCATTGGACTTGTGTCCTCCAGTTGAGCATGAATTAACCCGAGCATCAGACGTTGGTTTCTCTTCTATGCCAACAATGCGTATCTGTGAACAAGTGAACCCCACGGAGGAGCAAAATATACCAAATCAGCATGTATCTGATTTTGGTCACAGAGTCATGTCACAATCTTGTCCTGAACCAGTTTTTTACAGAGGATCACCTGGGACATCTAAAAACAACTATATGTTTCCTTCCCCTCATATTGAGGGTTCTCAAAAAAAATATTTTGATCCACACTGGTCCATGGAGGCTGTCAATGAGGCGTTAAAGGTCAGTTTGAAAATGGGTCTTGATGTGTAATATCTGTTGGAACATTTGCGGTTGTGTTTCTTGAGAATGGAAAATTGTTGACTCATTTGTTATCTTTGTCTTATGTTTCAGAAAGGTGATGCTTTTAAAGTTTTGTTTCGTGTCAATGCCCACAATAGACTTGAGGTTTGTTACATTTTTTAAATATAAATTACAATTTTGATGTTTCTCTATGCTCCTCATTTATAAATTCCTTAGTAAATAATGCAAATACCTTGTTCTTTTGCTGGTAGGCTTATTGCAAAATTGATGGGGTACCAACCGATGTTCTCATTAGTGGAATTGCTGCCCAAAATAGAGCTGTACGTTTGGATTTGGTTTATTTTGCATATCTTTGATTGCCTCAAGAAAAAAAGTAATTGGTGATAACTTAGATCTGCCTTTATATCTGTTATGGTACATTGTTTTATAATGAAAACAAGCATATATTGACTTTGTGTGCCCTTTTTACGAGGCAACTTTATTGCATGTATCTGCTGTCAGGATTCAGATAATTCATCATTAAGTGTTAACAGTGTGATTTATTCTTCTATATACCAATATTTTTGCTAGGGGATGAGGTTTAAAATTGCTCTGGTTTCCCTTTTTGTTTTTTAATAAATAATAATGCAGGTGGAAGGAGACATTGTAGTGCTCAAGGTTGATCCTTCGTCATTATGGACCAGGATGAAAGGGTCAACTGGGATATCTAACAATCCTGCACCAGTGGAAGATTGTAACATTCTCCTGGAAGATGGTGAAATTGCTAGTGATAACTGTAAAGCTAAAAGTAAGGTAGATGTGGATTACGAGTGTGCCCATTATAGAAGTTGCCCCTACCCTGAAAAGGGGTCTTGTTATGGGGAAGGTACTTTTGTGGGTGAAACTGTTCATTTAGAACCGAGTGGACCTGCTAGTTGTAATCTTGTTCACCCTGCTGCTTCAGATTCTTTGCATGTAGGTTCTTTTAATGGGCAGAGTGAAGTTGTAAAAGCAGTGGGCAGGATTTGTTCTTCGATTAGCACATTCCCTTCAAAACGCCCGACTGGCAGAATTGTTTCCATAATTGAGAGGTCTCCTCGACGAGATGCTATTGTTGGCTATCTTAATGTTAAGAACTGGTTATCTTACCGTGAATTCTGCAGAAAGGAGACAAAGAACAGAAGTTCATTGACATTGTCTGACAGTGAGTACATCCACCTGACACCAACTGACCCCAAACTTCCCAAAATGATGGTCTTCGTGAAGGGCTTGCCAGACTGCATCAAGAAAAGATTGGAGAAGGGTGATTCAACAGTTGAAATGGAGCTGGTAGCTGCACGAATTGATGAATGGGATGAAGAAAGTTCTGTTCCGCTAGCCCATGTCTTGCATATTTTTGGACGGGGCAGTGAAGTAGAGGCACAGATCAATGCAATTTTATTTGAAAATGCAATCCATTCATCTGAATTTTCTCCTGAATTACTATCTAGTGTTCCACATATTCCTTGGGAGGTGCCACCTGAGGAAGTTCAAAGTAGAAGAGATCTTCGAAATTTGTGCATATTTACTATTGACCCTTCCACTGCCATTGAACTGGATGATGCTCTCTCTATTGAAAAATTGTTCAATGGCAATTTCAGAGTAGGAGTCCACATTGCGGATGTGTCATATTTTATTTTACCTGACACTGCCATAGACATAGAAGCACAGGTTCGATCAACAAGTGTCTATCTGTCACAATACAAATTACCAATGTTGCCCCCAATGTTTTCAGAGAATCTGTGTTCTCTTAACCCTGGAGTAGATAGACTTGCATTTTCTATTTTCGTGGACATCAACTATGCTGGCGATGTTGTTGACCATTGGATTGGCCGCTCTGTGATACAATCTTGTTGCAAGCTTTCATACAAACAGGCTCAGGACATTATTGATGAAATAAGTAATGTGGATAGTTCTAATATCACTGAAAATGGGAATCCCCAGTTGTATGGCCATTTCAAGTGGCCTGACGTTGTTAGATCTGTTAAAAGCCTTCATGACATCTCCAAAATTTTGAAGGAGAAGAGATTTAGTGATGGGGCTTTACGTCTAGAGAGCTCCAAAGTTGTTTATCTATTTGATGATCATGGTATTCCATATGATATCATGCTTTGTGGACAGAAGGAGTCAAACTTTTTGGTTGAGGAGTTTATGCTTTTGGCAAATAGGACAGCTGCAGAAATCATATCTAGAGCTTTTCCTGATAGTGCATTACTGCGGAGGCATCCTGAACCAAATATGCGGAAGCTCAGAGAGTTTGAAGCATTTTGTTGCAAACATGGTTTGGAATTGGACACTTCTTCTTCTGGTCGGTTTAATCAGTCGCTGGAGCAAATCAGGGAAAAGCTCAAGGATGATACTGTGCTGTTTGACATTCTGATCTCATATGCTTCGAGACCAATGCAAGTGGCTACTTACTTTTGTAGTGGAGATCAGAAAGACATTGAAAATGATTGGGGTCATTATGCACTGGCTGTTCCTCACTACACTCATTTTACTTCACCACTGCGTCGGTATCCTGATATTATAGTGCACCGGACACTGGCTGCAGCCATAGAGGCTGAGGAGTTGTACTTGAAGTATCGAGGATCTTTGCCAAAAGTTAGCAGGGGAGAGAAAGTGGCAAGAAGATGTTTCACTTGTATTCATTTTGATAGAGATGCTGCGGAATCCCTGGAAGGTAAGAAAGCACTGTCAGCTGCAGCAGTAAAGCATGGAGTTCCCTCCTCTGAATCACTTGCATATGTCGCTGCTTATTGCAATGAAAGAAAGCAGGCTAGCAGGCATGTGAAGGATGCCTGTGACAAGCTCTACATGTGGGTCCTGCTAAAGAAAAAAGAGGTATTTTTTATTCTTCCTACAGCGCAATTTTAATTTGCAGTCCTCTTTCATTAACCTTTAAAAACAAATTATTACCACTAGTGGATTGTGATTGTGGAAAGATATTAGTGCATCACTAAGGTGCTACATTGTCCTACATTAAATGCTGCATTCACTTTGGGATTTGTTATCTATATCTGCTTTTGTCATACCTCCTGCCACCATACTCTGTATATTACATATTTCATATCATATACTTGCATCATGATTTTTGTTATCTTTAACTTGAATTCCAGTGTGTGTGTGTGTATATATATATATATATCCTTATTATTTGGCAGGAATGCTACAACCAAGTACCCTCACTATGTGAAATGTGTTCACCCTCATTCTCTTCATGAGTAGTTTTCTATCAGAATTGATAGTTTAATAATTCAAAGCATTGTACTGTAACTACTGTTCCAATCTTGAAGTGTGCATTCTTAATTAGAAGCTTAATGTAAAATCTAAGAAGCACAGACACTGACATGACACAAGACAAGGCAACACTGCAATTCTTAAAAAACTAGGACATGACATTGTAGGGACATGGTAACTAATTAATTATTTTTAGGTATTTTAGGGCATAATTTATTAGTAACAATCACATTTTTATTAATTTTATCTACAAATAATTCAACTTCAAACATAAATAAAAAATGCAACTAAATGATAATTTTTGACAATAAAATATTGTATTTTTAACAGTAAATTGACCATAATGTACTAATAAATAATAATTTTAACAGAAGATTTATATTTTATAAAAATTAATAATAAAAAATGAAAAAAATCCAAAAACTTAACCAGACTATAATTTATTGGTAACTAACAATCTTAAGTATTTAACCAAAAAAGAAATTACAATTTAAAACCCCTTGTCTTGATAGATACAAGAGAATAGAACTCTCTAGAAACAAAAACAAAAATAAAATAAAATAATTTTTTTTTTTAATAAAAAAGTCAAAAACATTAGAGTAGAGAACAGGGCCAGGTGGGAAGACTGCAAGAGAGACGTAAAGTTGATGGTGAGGAGTGATCTGCAACGACTTTGAGAAATCTGATGGAGGTGCAATGGTCCTTTTGGGTCACCGATCTGACACTGAGGATGGCCAACAAGGTGCGATGCTGCTGTTTGGATGATCTGGCAGTGAGAAAGCCAAGGATGGCTGGTAGCGCAACACACAGAGAGTGTGTGAGAGAACTGAGGAGCTGTTTGAGAGTGTGAAAGAGACGGAAGTTTGTTTTGAAAAGTTTTGTTCTACAGATCGATGATTGTTATCATGGTAGACTGGTGGGGAAGAAAATCATTGATTTTTTAGTTATTTATTTTTTTAATTGTCAGCTGTGTTGAGAGCGGGCTGCAACCATGTTGAGCCCATGTCCCAATTAAAAAAATAATTTTTTTGGTCGGACACTCCACAGGCAGGCATGTAAGCAGCCATGTCACAAACACAAACACACACACACACACACAACCATTTTGGTCGCGTTCATGCGTCCTAGTATAAAATAACCAGTAAAATTTTATCAGTCTGATTGAGCCAAGTACTTTGAATTTGAGTTTTTATTATGGTTGTTTAGGCATTGCTCTCTTTGTTATGTTCATCCTGAGTGTTTCACACACACACACACACACACAACCATTTTGGTCGCGTCCATGCATCCTAGTATAAAATAACCAGTAAAATTTTATCAGTCTGATTGAGCCAAATACTTTGAATTTGAGTTTTTATTATGGTTGTTTAGGCATTGCTCTCTTTGTTATGTTCATCCTGAGTGTTTCAGTGTTTGGATTGTGCTTCATGTTTGGCCTATCTATTGTCCACTGCAGATTTTATTTTCAGAAGCTAGAGTATTGGGTCTTGGGCCAAGATTCATGTCCATTTATATTCAAAAGCTAGCTGTAAGTTGTTTCTGACTTCTATCTTCCTTAATTAAAAACCCTCTCTCTCTCTCTCTCTCTTTCCCCCCCCCCTTTTTTTTTCCCCCATTTGTTTTTCTCTATGCTGCCCTTAATTTTTATCCTGTCAATTTATCAGATTGAGCGCCGGATATATTATGATGAAGTAGAAGGCTTGACTGTAGAATGGCTCGAGACTACTTCCACATTGGTGCTTAGTTTAGTTAACAAACGCTCTTCTAGGAGAGGTGGCCCTGGTAAATGGAGGGCACTTGAAGACATTGCATTTGTTGTAAGTCCATGTGATGTGAAAATTGAACTGGGGGTGTTTGGAGGGAGTTCTAGTGAACAGTTAGGTGATACTGGTGTTGCTGCTCAGGCTTCAGAGCCCATTTGCAAATCTGTCATTTCAAATACTGAAGTTGATCCTGGAGTTTTCCCCCTCACAGTGCATCTCCTTTCAACCATTCCTGTAGTACTTCATGCAGTAGGTGGGGATGATGGTCCCCTTGATATTGGGGCAAGGCTTTACCTGAGCTCATATCTAAGGTAACTTGGGTGTTTGGTAGTGTCAAACTACTGCAACTGAAGGAGACTTTGTGGAGATGAAGATAACAGAGCCTTGTATGGAATGGGCAAGCTCTGTCGTAGATATGAATTAGTGTATAGTTCACAAGAGTTTTAGAAGAGAGAAAAATTTGTGGTTTAAGTCTGGTGATGCTCTATGAATCTATGATGCTAAAATGGTGGCGTAGCTGTAGATAATGGTGGAGGTTTTCGTTGTGGCTTTAACTTAAGTGGTTTTTCTGTTTTTTTAACAGATGCAGCTTGCTGGAATAGGCCCTTGTTTTTGTAGGCCAGTTCCATCCAATATTTTACTTGTTGAAAATCTACCTTCAACTTGGGATTTGAGCTTCGAAGCCAAATTCATGCTGTATTTTTCCCCTTCTGACTGCAGCCCAATATATTTTTTGATTTTGGGTGGTCAGATCTAGTAACTTCAATTTGGTATGTTATTGCCTTTATTGTATTTTGAACTGTTAAAACTGGGCGACTGGCAGTAGCTCCCAGTTAGAATAATGTGTTGTCTTCTTTCCCTAGGTGAAAACTTGAACTGGAACTGTAATCCTCTTTTGAAGCGCTGCTTGGCTTGTATTTCAGCTCAAGCGTGCAGCAGCACATATATCTCTTATTACCGGATATATTTTGTTGGGTATTAATTTAACAGTTTCTCTGAAATAGTAGGGATGGCAAATGGGCAAGTTAGATCATAAATGGGTTGAGTGTGTAATTACTTATTTATTTATTTATGACTTATTTATATATAAATTAATTATCAATTATTAACCAAACTCAATAAGTAGTAATCTACCAATTTAATTCAATATGACCCAAATACTTCTAAAACTACTTAAAATATTCTTTTGACCTCTAAAATTATCAAAATACTTTTAAATACCTAAAATGACGCAAATAATCTTGTACTTTCAAAATTACCAATATACCTTGGGACATGCAAAATTATTTCCAAAATCTTTAAAATGGGCAAATATTGTCAAAATCTTTAAAATGAGTAAAATACTTATGAAACTTTTAAAATAATCAAAATACCTCTGATATTTTTAAAATTACCAAATATGCTCAAAAATTACTAAAATGACCAAAATATCCTCCAAATTTTTAAAATGAGCAAAATACCCATGAAACTTTTAAAATGACCAAAATGCTCTTGATATCTCTAAAATTATCAAATATGCTTAAAAATTACTAAAATGACCCAATCTTTAAAATGAGCAAAGTACCCTCTCAAAATTTCTAAAATGTCAAAAGTATCTCCAAAACCTAAAAAATGACCAAAATACCCCAAAAACCTGAAAATGACCAAAATACCCCCTTAAACCTAAAAAATGATCGAAATACCAGCTAAATCTAAAAAATGACCGAAATACTCACTAAACTTAAAAAATGACTAAAATACCTCGGAAACCTTAAAATTACCAAAAATATCCCCAAAATCTAAAAGATGACCAAAATACCTCTAAAACCTAGAAAATGACTAAAATATCTCCGAAACCTATAAAATTGCCAAAATATCCCCTAAACTTAAAAAATTATCAAAATACCCTAAAAACTATAAAATAACTAAAATACCCTCTAAAATCTAAAAATGACCAAAATACCATAAAAAAATTATCAAAATACCCTTGAAACTTAAAAATTAACAAAATACACCCTAAAACTAAAAAATTACCAAAATCCCCCCTAAACCTAAAAAATGACTGAAATACCCCTGTCACTTAAAAATTAGTAAAAATACACCCTAAAACTAAAAAATTACCAAAATTTTCCCTAAACCTAAAAAATGACTGAAATACCCCCAAAACATAAAAAATTACTAAAATACCCTAAAACTTAAAAAATGATCGAAATACCCCAAAACCTAAAAAATGATCAAAATAACCTCAAAATCTAAAAAATTGATCGATAAAAACCCCTGAAACCTAAATTATGACCAAAAATACCCCTAAACATGTAAGATGACTAAAATACACCTAAAACATCTAAAATTACCAAAATAGAGGTTTGGGGTATTTTGGATGTTTTGAGGATATTTTCGACAAATTAAAGGTTCTAAGAGTATTTCAATCATTTTATAGGTTTCGAGGGAATTTCGGTAATTTTTTAGGTTATGAGGGAAATTCAGTAATTTTTTAGGTTTCAAGATTATTTTGATCATTTTTTCGATTCTAAGGGTATTTTAGTAATTTTTTAGGTTACGAGAGCATTTCTATCATCTTTTAGGTTTTAGGGGCATTTCAATAATTTTTATATTTTTTGGTTATTTCGATAAATTTCTGGGTTTCAGAAATATTTTGGTAATTTTTAGGTTTTGGGGTATTTTGGTAATTTTTTAGGTTTCAGGGGTATTTTGGTCATTTTCTTGGGTTTTGGATTTTGGGGATATTTTGGTAATTTTTAGGTTTTGGGGGTATTTTGGTAATTTTTTGGGTTTTGGATTTTGAGAGTATTTTGGTAATTTTTAGGTTTTAGGGATATTTTGGTCATTTTTAGGTTTTAGGGGTATTTTGGTCATTTTTTGGGTTTTGGGGGGTATTTTGGTCATTTTTGGGTTTTAGGGGAATTTTGGTAATTTTTAGGTTTTGGGGGGTATTTTTGTAATTTTTAGGTTTCGGGGGGTATTTTGGTCATTTTCTGGGTTTCAAGGGTATTTTGGTCATTTTCTTTTAGGTTTGGGGTATTTTGAATTTTAAGTTTCGGGGTATTTTGGTCATTTTTTAGCTTTCGAGAGTATTTTGGTAATTTTTTGAGTTTTGGGGGTATTTTGGTAATTTTTAGATTTTGAGGATATTTTGGTCATTTTTTAGGTTTCGGGGGTATTTTGGTCATTCTATAGAAATTTATATTTTATGTTGTTTATTTTAAATTTTAGATGGGTTTTAGTGGATATTAGTGGGCTTATCCATTAATACCTATATAATTAAATAACCTAAGGGTCTTTACCTATTTAACCCAAATATTCAAATGGAGTGGGTAATGGGTGGGTTCATGGATAAGGATAAAAATTGCCACCTCTACTAAATAGTGATTCACTATTACCTTATACAACATTGTACCAAAGATAAAAAGCAATTCTAATCAATTTTTTATGCCAAGTTTTTGAAGAAGGTACTTGTAGGTTGTAGTTTCCACCCCAAGCTTCTTGTTTATGAGATCCTACAAAGCTTTTGATATTATTTGGATGCCCCCCCTAGGGCCGGCTCTAGTATGAAAGCAAGTGAGGTAGTCGCCTAAGGCCCCTAAGTAAAAAAAGACCCCCAAATTTTGGACAATAAAGTAATTTTTTATACTATAAACTTATTCATTAAGCCCAAAAATATTATCCAATAAATAAAATAACATTTTATCAAATAAAAAACAAGAAAAAAGAGAGAAAAATGTTACGTCCATAACATTTTTCACAACAAATCTTAAGTGGCAAGTTGTTACTGGCTGTTATTGGTGGGGAAAGAAGTAATTTCAGTGGTGGGTTTAATATAGAAGCAATAACAACTTAATATTTATGATTTGTTGTGAAAATATTGTGAATATAACATGTAGCGGTATTGGGCCTAAGGGTCCATTACGCATGTTGTATAATGGGCCTAAGGCCCATGCTGAGGAAAAAATATATTCGAGAAGGGGTAAACGTTATCAGAAGGGACCATGTTAACAAACAAAGATGTCAATTTAGATTAATATGACTTAAAGGTTTGTGCCGAGAATAAGAGTCACCTTGGCTTATCAAGGCCATAGCCCGAAGAGATGACCTGCTATCCGAAGAAATGTCACTGAAGTGCTTAATTGATACAAATAAGCACTATGGGAACTCAAGACATAGAAGGATCATAAAATATCTAAGGAAAAAGTTGCTACCTCCGCATTAAATGCTCTGTAGCTAACTTCCTAGCCACATTAATGTGAAGGTGATGCCTGAATAGTGGGTTTCAGCCTTACAACTACTACATGAAGACTTATGAGAGGTTCTGATAGGACAAGTATCAATATTCATCATTTGGCGTGCACGTGGAAGATAGAGAGAAAGAGGAAAAAGAGTATAAGAGGAAGGAGAAGGAGCAAAGAAAGGGGATCGGAAAAAATCTAAAGGAAAACTCTGTAATATTCAGGAACAAAACTTGTATACGAATTGGAAGAAAATAGAAGAGAACAGTACACCTCGGAACTTGTCGAGGACCATTTTTCTTCAGTCTAATCCTATTTTGTTTCATTCTCTGATCATCTGATTGATTCCACTATTTGTTTGATCAACTAAAACCCAATTCTCTAACCCATTCTCTACAAATTCATTACTTTTGGGCTGAAGCCATTCCATATAGTGGGCCACAAGCTCAAAATTGGTCCTTACATAACACTTTTCACAAAAAAGAAAAAAAGAAAAAGAAAAAAGAGCAATACACAAAGAATTTCACAACAGTTGAGCTGACAAACTTTTACTAGTTTTCATTTAGGTCTACCACTAACATCACATTTTTACTTACCATTACCAATCTACCACATCAACAACTATGAAAAGTTTTGTCAATTTTTTTGTGTCTATAGATTTTCTAAAGAAAAAAAAGGTTCTACATGGTTAATTAATAATTTAGCATCTAAAACAAGATAATAGAATTTAAGTAATATTAATTTTTTTTAATGAAAAAAGTCATTTAAATATATAAAAAGTTTCAAGTCAATTTTCGCCTAAAGCCCCTAAAACTCAAATATTTTACTCCTTAAATTCATAAGTTGTGTAACATGAAATTTATAGAAGGCTTAAATTAATCAGTATCAGATGGATATGTGGAGAACCCCCCACCCCCCACCCCCCACCCTTACTCCCCAAAACTCCCAACCTCCAAAAGTGGTCGAAAAAAGAGAGAATATTATTTCAAAATATCTGAAGGTCTTTGCTGAGTTGGGGGCACCAGTTAAGTATGAATAATCTTGTTTTTTGGTTTTGTGCTTGTATATTAATGTGGTAATAAATATGAGAATAAATTAGAACGTGTAAAAAGGTTGGTTTACACCCTCTAATAATAATGTGACATGTCATATTTTTACTATATAAAATATAGAGCATGACGCACACAAATACACAATTACACCCTCAAAAATACATAATATAATAAAAATTAAAACCCACATGACCAAAAAATCAAAACTCAAACTCATTGTGTGGACAACTAGCCCAGCAATGAGCCGTTGGTGACGGTGACGGTGACGCCGCCAAGCTTTGCTTACTTTGAAGAGTTATAAGGACCTAAGTACTAGCATTGGAGGGTGTAAACACCCTTTAGTTGCTATTTTACAACTCAAGACAGTAAAAACCCACTCCATCTGGGTTTTATACTTAAAAAAATATGCAACCTATGAATAATAAGGTTGCATATATACAACCTTACTATTCATAGGTTGTAAAAAAAAAAAAAAAAAAAAAAATCTAGTGGTTGTGTGTAAAGAGAAAAAGATAGTGGGAGAAAAGAGAGAGAGAGAAGAATATTTTTTATTATTTTATTAGGTAGTTTATACTCCCTCCATCCCAATTTATTTGTCCTGTTTGAAAAGTCAAACTTTTTAAGAGAATATCATTTATTGTCTTGTCTGCCTTATAAAAATGTATAAATTTACAAAACTACTCTTAAATAAATCATTTTTTTTTAAAAGAGTTATTCTTAATGAGGCAATTAAAAAGGTGCCCCAATTAGATTGGTTTTTTTAAATATTTGTTAGTTTTCTTTTCAAATAGTTTTGAAAATAAAGTAGGGGTATAATAGGAATATTAGTAAACTAATAACTTTTATGTTTAGAAATATGACAATATTTTGGGACATCTCAAAATAGAATAAAGGACAAACAAACTAGGACGGAGGGAGTATTATTTTATTGAGTTGTATGTAAAAATAAAAATTAGGATGTAGGGTGAGTTGTAAAATGAGTTGGTAAAATAGATAAAGTAGTATTTGAGGATGCAAAATAAAATTTTTTTTTTTTTCGGAGGAAAAAAAAAAGAGCAAATGAAAGAAAGAAGCGATAAGCTAGAGGGTGATTTGAGGAGGGTGGATTGAGCCAATCCATAAATTGAGTGTGCTACTGTTTTATTTGAATTTAATTATAAGCTAATTTATTACTTTTTTTATTTTTTATTATTGAGATTCGATGTAATTACAACATTAGTACATTGTGCAATTAAACCACCTCTCTCTGCTAACACTTTAAATCCTAGCCATTTATCACAATTACATCAGGTTAAATACTTTTTTTTTCCCTACCATTTGCATGTCCCTTGTAAGTTTCCGACTAATTTTATTTAGATTTTGACCTTTTATTATCTACAATACTTCAAACAAACAACAAATTATATAGGTTGTTTTCAAAATATAAAAAACAACGGTTTAAAAAAAAAAAAAAAATCCTCAAATTCAAGGCGCCAAAAGGGTGGAAAGTCTCTCACTCTCTCTAGTCTGATAGTCTCTACTCCACTCTACTCTCTACAGTAAACCTAATAATAAGTAAGAAAGTAAGTGGGAAGAGAGATGACGTCAGCAATAGGATGGTACGGACCCCTCATCGATCTCTCCGAAGCCTCTCTCCACGTGGGCGATTTCGTTCAGCTCCTCGTTTTCGTTCACCGATCAACTCCTACTGTTCAGGTCGAATGTTACTGTGTCTGTCTGTCGAATGTATTTGGATGTTATTCATTTTTGTTTGTTTGATAGTTTATTAATTGAATTTTGGTTTTGCAATTAATGCAGTACAAGTTATCAAAAGGCGGAGGAGGAGATCAGGTAATAAGGACAGAAATTCAAGTGGGTGACAACTCACGACCATTTTTTCCTGTCTCCCTATGGCACAAGCAAATGCAATTATCTACACCTGGAGATGTCATTTTGTTACAAAGTCAGTTCTATACTCTAATTTGCTTTTTAAGATTGCAACATTTGTTTCATTACTCATAATATATATATATATCCAAATTAGTTTCTAACGTGCCCCAATTTAATTTTTAAAATTTTTGGTGTTAACTGTTAAGTGACTCGTTCATAATACTCAGCTCTAAAAGTAAGACCACTTCATCATGCACACTATCACATTTTTCTTTTCTTTTTGGTTGGGTAGAAATTCTAGCTTCATTTTATTTACAACTTTTTCAGGATCAAAGACCATAAAAGCTTGATGTTTTTAAAAGCTTAATAGATTCTACATTGCCATTTTCTCCAAAGGCCTGCGCTGCACTGAAATATCTAATTCTATTTTACATTATCTCTAGGATACAATTACTCACATTGGATTCTTGTACTTCAGAATGCATTCTGTTGAACGTGTTATTTCGGTTTTAAAATTTGGTTTGATTTCTGACATAATCTACTGTTAGAGTTCTGTTAAATAATATTATTAAGATTACCATTTTAACATTTTTTTTTGAACTCAGATGTAAAGATTGCAAAATTTGGAGATTTTGTTGAGGCCAGAACTGTCCAATGCTCATCGTTGCAATGTTTAATCCACCCTCATGAATCACTTTTGTCAAAGGGTATAGTACTACTACGATATGTTATTCTTCTACTTAAATTTCAACTGATTTTAGATCTTTACAGCTAGGAATCAGCATGTAATTAGTATGAAGTTAATTGAGATTAAAAGAAAGACATGTAAAATATTATGTTTATATTTGTAGGCGTTGATGATTTAATAGCAAATTGCCGAGTTGGGACAACAACAAAGGAAAAGTTTAGGAGAGTAATAGAATGGTTACAGCGGTCTGGATCCACTCTTTGCAATCTTAACTTGCACAGTGATCAAGTATTCTCTTCACTCTTTTATGTTTACCTCTATTTTCAAATTTGATATAATCTATTAATGTGGCTAATAATAGGAATCTGTTGCTTATGGAGCATGGATGCAATTTTCTTTTAAATGAATCAATTTGTGGAAAATGTTGTCTTCTTCTTCTTCTTCTTCTTTTTTGGTGGTTATGAATGTGTGTTGACTTGTGTCCCAAGTCATTTTATTGCATGCATATATAAATTTGGCCATCGTTGCTACTTTGTTTTTTGGTAAATGCTTCTTCACTTTGTGGTTCTGTTGTCTATACTTGGCTTCTTTTTGTAGTCCCACTGGTCACTCTAATTCACATAAAATGAACAGTGAGTAAAAGTCACATGTTCTGCCTTTGGCTTCTTGATTTCATGTTTACTCTGTGGTATATATTATGCATCTTATGATATCATATTAGGAACCCATTTTGGTTTTCTAGGTAACCACAGATTCCTGCATGAAGATACATTCTTACCCTGATAAAATATCTCACAGTTTGTGTTAAGCTCAAAACTGTTTGAGATATCAGTAGCATTTCTGCAATTGACAGATACTACTTTCATTTGGAGGATTATACTACCATATATGATATGCTTATAAAGCTTTGATGCCCCTAAGTGTTCTCATTGCTTTTCTATTGCTTGTGACCCTGGGTGATAAATGGGTTGTCTGTTTGCGTTGGTTTTTCAATATTCAATCATATCTGCATCTTCAGTTCTTGTCTGGCCTTCATGTTAGACTGCATCATTTAACTCTTTGGAGGAAATTACTGATAACAGCTTGTGCAGAAAAAGGGGCATTTTTTAAGAAACTGGAAAGTGCTGGAAGAGACAAAATCTAGGGACTGTTATTCCCTTTACGAAGTATCTCGTCTATCCAACTCCTGCAAGGCAGTTTTCCATGCATCGGTCGGTGAAATTTTTCTGCCATTTACTCAGCAACCTCTGGGTGATTCCGAGAAGGAAAAGATGTTTATCAGCAGGAGATTATATAAAACAGGAGATACTAGTTTAGTAGAGGATCTCATTTGCACAGGCTGCCAGCTTTGTGGTTCCCCTTTGGATTTGGAGTACAGGTATAGAACATTAAATTTTATGCTTTGTTGCAGTGGCAATCAATAACATTGAATATCTTTTGCCTTTCATTGTAGCAAGTCCATGTTTGAACAAAATTCCATTCCACTATATTGCTCAGAAAGTTCAAACCGCCTTCATGCAGTGAGCTTGATATATAGGCCCCTTATGGTATGGTTTTGTTCTTGTACTAGTTTGATTTACATATTATTTTCCTCATTAAGACAATAAAGTTCCACACCTTTTTTCCTTTATGGAAAACCATGTGTTCACTGAGGTTACCCGTGATTATTCTTTGCTCTGACTTCAATTCTCCAATGTTTCTTCAGAGTATATGGTCATTTTCACATGACCAACATCATTTAGCAGTAATTCACATGCTTAAATTAAAATGATGAAAAACTCAGAAAAAAGCCCAAAAAACAAAAGGAAAAAAAAAAAACTGAAATGATGTAAAGGGAAGTACTAATCATTTTGGATTCATTCAATAGAGCTAGACAAGGACTAATTGATATAAATATATTATCTATTGGAGAACTGCAGAATACAAAGCCAACAAAAGTATGAGCATGTATTTCTCATATAAATACCTAATTCTTGAAATATAAGTTGTTCATAACCAAGCAGAAAAGGACGGGATCAGCTGTCAATTGGTATAGAAGACAAATGATTTTTGAACCTAAAACCTTCTAAAATATGTTTTAAAAAAATGGACTTGCACCATTTCTATGAATATAAACAATGGACAGACTAATTTGTTATTACTGGTAGGATGAAGATTGCCTGATAAACTAGTGTGCAGGCAGAATTTCTGGTTTGATGCCCAATCCTAATATTATTACATTTTGGCCTTTTCAGAGTACTTGAAACCAATAAACTCAAACTCAAATGGCATTTTCACTAGGTGGGTGTGAAATTACCCCCCAAAAAAACCATGGAATACAGTGTATGAAATTGAAATCTCAACAATCTGATGACTTAGAAAGCCAAAGCTTTCATGGAGATGGACCTTAATGGTGGTTTATATCTTATTAGAAAAACTCAACAATGGCTAATCAATCATCCACCAAAGGATTGGATAGGGGGACCTTTTATGTGGTTGCGGATTCCTTTCATTTGTAAATTAAATTGTCCTCCTGTCACTGTTTCAGAAAGGAAATCATTGCAGAGGCTGGATAAAATATATATCTCATTAACAAAAACTGAACGAACATCCAAATGAACTTATAATAATTTTATTTTAGATTCTTATTCATTATCAACATTAATCATCTTGCAATTGGTATCTACTTTAGATTCTGTTAGTTTTTGCATGTTCTTATATGTTTTCAAACGTGTTAAGCTAATCTTTGCATTCAACTGCAGTTGTATGTGTGGGATGAATCAGAATACTTGCCCTTACTTGTCAGGAACAAGGCTGCAGAAATCTTGTTTGGAAACATTAGGGCTGAAAGGGTCTACTTATGCTATAGAGAGGAAAAGCACGATTGGCAGCCTGATCCAAAAGATGTTCACAAGGACAGGCATTTTTGCACTAGAATCTCAAATCACCCCAATGCTGCTGCTGGATTTCCAGGTTCTTTTTCATCAGATCCAGAGATGAGTCTCAAAGGGAAGGGAAAACAAAGTTGTGACAAAAAGATGAACCTGTATTTCATTTGGTTATTTTTTCTAAAATTGTTGCTACAACAAGGAAAGAACAGTCCTTTGAAGTTTGAAGTCACTGTAAATGCCAGCTTAGATAGGGAAAATGGGAGGTTTCAAATGGTTTCCATGTCGATGCCATGCTTCAGAGCAAAATGATCCAAAGTACATTTCATTCCTGGAATCTGTGGAATTTATGTTACAGTATCTTCTTATATGGATAACCGTTCAAAAAAATCCATTATATAGCATACACATGTGAGTCATGCGACAGACCAGTTTAATTACCTAGACAAATTAAAAATATGAACACAGGGAAGTACTTGGAGATGTTTAGCCAACGCTCTCTTTAAGCGAGTAAAAATCATTGTAAATATAAGATGGTCAACTTGGCAACTGAGCATTTCAATAACATCCTCTTCCAAATTAAAATATGATCACAGGGCAGTACTTGGAGATCTTTAGTCAATGTATACAGCTCACTTTAAGCAAATTATAGTTATCATGAAATGTAAGATGGTCAACTTTACGTTTATTTGTAACTAAATAACTTGCAAGCAAATCCTAGTAGGGTCATATTTTCTACGTATTAGCTTATTTTTTGACAAAATGCACTTTATTTGTAATTGAGTAGATCTAAGTTGAGTTTAATGTATCAAGAAGTATGTTACTTAGAGACATCAAGTGGTATCATTAAAAACTTCTCAAAAAAAAAAAAAAAGTGGTATCATTAAAAACATGAAGATTGATCCAAGAAATAAGTGAAGAAAAATCGTTTCATTAAGTCTTGATACAAGCTCGACAATAGCTGCTATCAAGGATTAATGGAGAAACTCGACACAAACTCAATTTGTTGAGAACTACGAATTCAAAATTCTCAAATCTTAATTTCGGCCCATGATGATTTAAATTATTAGAGTTTCTCTCTCTATAACCCTAGTCATATATATAAGGCTTATTTTAAAAGTCATCAAGTACAGAAACAGAGACCTAAAACTCGTATACTCTATGTGAAACTACTACGTTTGTTGGCCTTAGGTTTTTGTAACCAAGTACTTCCCGATCTTCATCGTTTATGAAGTAAAGAACTTTGCAATCAACAACAATCAATTAAGTTGCTAAAATTAGTCATGTACTAAGATCCGTGCAAAAGAATAGTTACAGATTGGAGATTTGTGCAAAGTAAAGAAGTTTGCTATAATATCAAGTTCAATTGAGTATTGAAGCGAAAGTTCAATTGTAAGTTGGTATTTTGAGATAAGCCAAAGTAGTGGTAAGATTCCTTATACTTATTACCGCTTGATTATTGATTAATAGATTCCTAGAGTGATAGTATTAAATTCCCCCAATAAAATTTTTGCCTTACAAGAGATTTTCTCTATTTATCAACAAATTACCGAATTATTTATTTTCTACTGCATATAAGTTATTTGGTGATTTATTGGTGCCTCTTTGATTTGCATGTAATTTAACCTAATTAATCAACTTGAATAATTGAATTAATTAACGGGATTAATCTATTTTTAACCCAACAAATCTACTTATTTTTCGAGTGATTTAGAGATTTTTCATGGTGAACTAAATGTGAAGAGATCACCTGCAGAAGCATATTCTCAGCTAAACAAACGAGGCCCCTTCTCCCATTCTCCAAATAAATCAACATAAAGTGACACAAAAACTTAAGTATTATTAGCTGAATAGTTTTGCAGCTGATTAGTTGGGGTTTACCGTTAATAGCTCTGATTAGCTGGAGTTTACCGCCAACAACTCGAGTGATTTTTAATGCAATGAACAAGTGAACATCGAAATCATAGGAAAAGAAATTTTATTCACTTATCAAAGAAATATTTATCTTTTACAGCAAAGCAAGTTGAAACAAACTGAAAGCTTCCAAACGATGAGGCATCTGACTATAAGCTTGACATCAAGTCTCTGCTCCAGTCTCAGCAAGAGAAGCATCAGCTGCAGAATTTTGAGCTTCTAACAGCTGCATCTGGCGTTCCGCATGTTCTCTTTCGCAGGCAGTGATTCCCATGATAATATCAAGCATCGTACCGGTTGTGCCAAAGAACACAAGGGGTGCTAGAGATTTCCGTTTTATACCCACTGGAATTGCTAGCAAAGCCCCTGCTACTGAAAATACCCATGTGCCCAGAGCGCTGCGAACATTTGACATTCAGTAACAGCCATCACATTTTTATTTATAACAAAGCTCAATATATTAAAAATAGAAAAGGACATTTATCTACCATGTCAAGCAAACACCTGAGATATGACCCCATAAAATGAAAACAAGAAAACGGTGTTTGCTTCTCATTTCATAAATAAAGGATAGCAAGGGTTGGGAAATAAACATTTTGATAGAATTTCTAGTTTTTCTTCCCTTAAAGTAATAGATGGATGTAGCAAAGCAATCGAAATGAGAACCACAAAGCTATCTCCAGAAAATTATTATGCCAATTGGCCATTTAAAGTTAGAAAGGTAGGACATGGAGGTGAGGATGAAAGAGGTTCAAGATATCAAACTTTTAATCATGGTACATATCACTTGTTATCAGTATCACTACATACAATTCAATAAGTTGTGAATCATCCACAAAATTAGTCATATATTACCAAAAAAAGAATAAAGAAAAAAAAAAAAAACTTTATTGATGGTATTTTATGTAAGTAACATACTTGATTACTTGGGTTTCTGAAGTGCAATCTATGTTCAAGATATGCACAGATTAAATGACCTGAATGACAGGCAGATAGAAATGGTTGACAATGGTAATCAAATAAACAGAAACAGATTCATTATAATACATAAGTTTAAATGTTCATCAAGGATTTAAAAATTTACTCACTAAATGAGGAAAAACCTGCTTTAGAATCATTGTTTAATTAAAGACTTGGGAAAAATTATGACATACCACCATATGTCAGAGCAGAGCTGTTAAAAAAAAATATATATATTTGCTTTACACCAAAATTGCCATCACCTAAAACTGTAATCACCACATTGATCCACTACAGGAATCTACAAATAAGCATCAAAATGTTTCACCATTTTTGGGTTCTAAAAATTATTTATTTATAAATCTTAAAAAAAAAATGGGGGGTTGAGTAACACACAAACACACCCATTTCACTGTACTCTTGGTTCAACACAATAACATAGCAAGAAAGATAAAAACGAATATATATATATCTAGACACACACTGACTTGGAGACTGAGCAGTCCTCAAGATGCTTCTCTTGGCCTGACATTTCTCACTCTCAGCTACTTCTACTTATCAGTCCACTTCAACCTGTTTCATTCTTTCATGTAATTAAGATCAACCATGAAAATGGATAGCATATGTAAACTTGTCTCTGTGTGTGTGTGTTTGTTTTGATTGTGAATTATGACAATTTGAAGTGAATGTAGAAAAGCAAAGATAACGTTATTTGTGAAAGCTTTTAAGCAATACCCAAAACCCTAAAAATCTATCAACGCCCAAGAATTTTAAACAGTTATTAAAAAAATAAAAACCTAACAATTAAGGCTGTAAAGTAAAGAAACGTTTGAAGCTCACCTGACCAAAAACCCAGGTCAGGAAGAAGAAGAAGCCAGTTACTCTCTAGTTTCGCTGTGATTTTTTTCTATAATTTATTAAGAATCACGTAATGCAGCTTACAGTACCAAAAGAAAATTACTATAATTTTAATACTATTCCAAAAACTTTGAGACTTGATTAACGTTAAAGCTATTAGTGTTAACACACATAAACAACTAGGATTACAACCCATAACCTAATATAACAATCATCACAACACAAGTCAAGAAATTCAATCCTATAACTCGTATAGGCAATTTATCAAACACTTGGTAAGCAAAAGACACATGCTCACATTACTTGCATAAATTTATAGTTAACACCACAATCACAACTACATATGTCAAAGACATTTCAAAATGCAAGGAAACCCTCTTTCAAAAATTAACCCCAATCTCCCATATAAATCAAAAACCCAAATGATTTCTTAAGAACCCCAACTCACATGGTTGCCAAACAATAAATCCATATCACCCCATTAAATTAAAAACCTCAAATCAGGTCTTAAATGTCCCAACAAACACAGCAAAACAACCCCTAAAACGAAACCCACACAACAAAGAGCAATCTAAACAATATAGGATAAAAACCCAAATCATGGAGATTTTAACTTACATTCATGTTGGGAGAAGTCAAACCATGGAGAAGAGTTTGATGACCGAAAATTTAGAAGCTAACTGAGAGACCAAGAGGGAGGAGAGATTCAGGAGAGATTTGGTAGAGGGATGTGTGTGTTTGTGTTTGTGTTTGTGTTTGAGTGTGAAAGAAGAGGGGCAGCCGTTCAAGAGGGAGAGAGACATTTGTGAGGTTGTGTGGTTGAGAATGAGTCGGTGGGGGTGTCACGTGTGGGTCTAAAAATCTGACCCTTGTTTTTTTGTGTGTGTGTGGTACATGTTGGGTTGTTACATTCTTCCCCCTTAAAAAGAATTTCGTCCCAAAATTAAACCCATAATATTTCAAATTATAACCATGCTTAAAGCGTAGAGTACAGATGGGATCAAAATAATAATCCTTGAAAAAATAGGTTTTGCTTCCAACTAGTTTCAAGCACCGATTAATGATAAAACCTTGAGGCCAAGAACTTGAGTTAAGAGTTTAAAACCAAACCAGGCACATGAAATTTTCTCATTCACAAGGTTTCAACTTTGAAACTGGGTTCAAAGTTGTCTTTTCTAAATACAAGTCACATACATCCCACCAAACTTAAATACTTTTCAAAGTGGTAAGAAAATACTAGTAGTTAAAACTGAAGCCTTGAATTTATAAATATAAAATCAATTATAGGACAAAAGTACATCCATAGTAAACAAAAGGTTTGCCCAATGGACTTTAAAATGGCTTTCAAAATCCATCCTAAGTATACAAGTATTCTTCGATAACAAACCAATTCTACAATTATCAAACATGAAAACAGCTTTAAGGAAAGCATGTCCAACTTACAACAACAAAAGTTGTGAACTATTATTCCAGCTATTACAACGGCCGGAATTTACCCAGGAGTGAACAATGGTTCTGTCATATTCATTATTTTGATGTAGTCAATAGTTTTCACACCCTGGTACATACATTCTGGAAATTAAATAAATAAAACTAAACAAAAATAATTGACCAAGATAAGAACTATTAGTATTTTTTACATAAACTGATTAACATGATTATGATCTCATATACAAATATACAGTGCTTCAGGGCCATTAGTTAAACATAGTTGTGGGGAATTGTTTTAAACAATCATCGAGTCTGTGTCCCACAATTCTAATCCGCATTTTTTTTTTTTTTGCTTATGTTGAAGTCACAGCTCCCAATGAATAGGCCAAGTATACGAGAACTCCTATCAATACATATACGCTACATTGTGAGACAAAGTGCAAACATGGCCACAAAGGGAATCAAACATTGAATTCATATCAGATCTGCTTCTTCAAATTCTAACAAGGAATCTTGGATCTCAAACATATATCATAAACTAGTATACAATAAGTTCATCACAAATTATCATAATGCCACACATAAATAAAACCCCCCAAAAAAAACCCAGATCTGAAAATCATAAATCCTAACTCATATCAAACAACCAATGTCAAAATCATCAAAAAAAAAAAAAAAAAATCTCACACAACCTAATCAACACCGAAAAACCCATATGAAAAATGATTAGAAATCAAATATGTGTAAAAAATTATGATTCATCAAAAATAAAACCTGAAACTTTGAGTTGTTTTTCCAGCAAGGAGTAGAAATCGAACCTAAGAAAAACCAGAGAAGGGTTAGAGATGAAGAAAAACGAAAAGAAAAGGAGAAATCTAATAAAAAAAGGTAGAAAAGCACCTGGTTTTGCCGGCGATGGGCAGCGCCGGCGGAAGCTGGCCGGTGGTGCCTTGGACCTTGGAGCCGGAGATTGGCCGGAGAGGGGACTGGAGGTGGCTGGATTTTTTTGAAGAGATATAGGGTCTGTTTGGATAACACTTATTGTTGCTGAAAGTTGATAAAAACTTATTGTTGCTGAAAACATTGTATCAAAATAATTTTTAAATGTGTGAATAGTATTGTGGGACTCACTTTTAATATTAAATATTGCGTGAACAGTGCATAAACAGTGTGTGAACAGCACACGCATAGTAATTTTTTCTCTCAAAAGTCAACAAAACCGCAAAAAAAAAAAAAATTTGCGTTTTCAGACCTGCGTTTCCTCTCCAGCTAGTGCGCGTGGGTCCCCCAGTGCAAAACGTGGAATGCTGAATTAAGTAACTAACCGTGCTATCCAAACTGGGTCATAGTGGCCGTTTGGATTCGGCGTCCACGTTTCCCTTTGCGTTTTCAGAGTTTTTTTTTCCCCCCCGCGCGTGAACAGTAATCTCACATGGGTCACTGTCAGGGGACAAAAATTACTGTTTATGCACTGTTTAATACTGTTTACAATACTGTTTATGCACAAAAAATATTATAAATAAATCCCACGGAACTATTTATACATTTAAAAATTATTTTGCTACAGTGTTTTCAGTTTCAGCAACAATAAGTTCAATTCAAACGGATCCATACAAGAGGGAGAGTTTTGTAGCAATAAGTATCAAGGTGTGAGGATTGAGAAAACATAAAATGTTTTTCCAAAATTTTAACTCTAAAATATTTTATATAAATTTTCTTGGATTGATTTGATTGACCGAAAATATTTTACTTTTACGTTGTGTTTGATTTTATGTAAAATGTTTTTTAAGTGGAAAATATTTTCAATTGTTTGTTTGTATTTTGGAAAATTTGTTGGAAAAGTATTTTTAGTGTTTGATATTGTATGTAAAAACTTATTTTCAAAAAACCAACAACCACAATCATCACGACAAACCCAGCCACCACCGGTCACTACAAACCCAGCCACCATCATCCACCACATAACTAATTAATTTGAAAACCTATTATCAAAATCAAAACCCATTAATCTCAAAATCAATATCAAAACCATCTACCAAAACCCATAATCCACCACCATTGAAACCGATAAATCACCATAGCCAATGATCCACCACCCCCAATCGACCACCATCAACGCTTAAACTCACCCGCAACCCACCACCATTGAAACCCATGAATCACCCCAACCACCAATCCTCCAAAACCCAAGCAAAAATGTTATTTTACAATAATTAAAAAAAAAAAAAAGAATTAAGGCAATGATGGCGTGGGTGGAAGAAGGATGGGTCTGATAAGTGAGAGAGAGGACGAAGGTGAAGTAGATGAGAAACTACCTTCACCGACAGAAGGGCTTGCAGGCACGACGATAAGGCCGTGGGTCGGGGACTGGGATGTGGTGAAATCGGGGTGGGTTTAGCTGGGTTCATCGGAGATGGGTTTGAGCATGACGGAGGAGTTGAGGTGGCACAATCAAATCAGCGATGGGTTTGAGTGGCGCGATTAGATCGGCGGGGTCGTGGGTCGGGGACTGCATCTGGGCTTCATCGGCGATAGCTCTCTCCGTCCTTTGGCTTGGGCTTGGCGTGAGGATGAGAGTGAGTGAGGAGAGAAATTTTCTGAGGAGTGGAAATGGTTTGAAAGTAAAATGAGAGTGTAAAATAATTTACGGGTATGGGGTGGGTATTTTGCGATGAACGAAAATGATTTTCCGTTTGATCAAATTTTCCATGCACAACCAAACACACGGTAGGGTGTAAATTGTTTTCCCAAATCCATTTTTAGCCAAAACAAACACAGCCTAATCAAATATTTTATTGTAAAATAAACATTATAAAATTAGAAAATATTTTCTTGAAAATATTTTACATTGAAATAAACAGAGTGTATATCTCATACGCAAATCTTAGGTAGACAAATCTTTCTAAGTGTAAGATAGGAAATTCAAATTATAATACTCCAAGGCCAACCGTGCCTTAACGATTAGTTTCGCTGTGATTAATGTTAATTAGGGAGGCAAACCCATGGTCTAATTGATATCTATGGGTCAGGTAGTCGGATTTTTTTTAAAAAATATTTTAATTAATTAATCTATACCATATATAAGAGGATTTTCCTCTTTCAACTAGACTTTTATATGGTTCAAAAATATATTCATTAATAAAGAGTAACTTCATTTAGAAACAGGGTCATAAATGTCAAATAACAAATTTCATTTTGAATTCAAAAAGAGAATTTTTAAAATTTAAGATTTTTTTTCCTTCACGTTCAAAAAAGAAATTATAGTTACTGCTTCTCTCTAAAGTTTATCATTTTTATTTGTTTGAAAAATTAAAAATATATATTTCTAAATTATAATATATGCAAATTATTAATTTTTACCCAAAAAAATAGAAGAGCCTTTGAGCATACGCGTGAATGCGTGCTCAGAGGCTAGTGCAATATAACAAAGTTATCAACTCAATTAAATCATGAATTTGAGTAGGGCTAAGTTTATAAAATTTGAGTAATTTTCTAATTGTATTCTTATTATTTTTAATAAAATATATAAAAAATTAAAAACTTTTTCTTTTTAATTTTTCCTAAATATTAATTCTTATAAATAATATATTTTTTTTAAAAGAATATATGATATACACAACCCTGCATCTATTATGTGTGTTTTTTTTAATTATTTTTTAAAGTTTAATTACATAAATTTTTTTTAGAAGAAAATTACATTACTATTTTATACCTTTTTTTAGAGAGTTTTAATCTATAGTGTTCACTCCTGATGATAGTTCTTTATTATCAGACCAAGACATTAATTTGATTTTGGTGTAGGCGGGAATCGAACCCAGATCTCTTATTCAACCATCGAAGAGCTAATTGGAACCCACAACTTCCTTATACTTATTTGCATGTAAAATATCAAGACCATATAAGAGATTAATAATAGGGTAAACTACATAGTTGATCCTTATCCTTTATGTAGGAAAAACATAGTTTGTATCGCATAGAAAACATACGCAGTGGAAAACTAATGGATCTACTTGATTCGCAATTGATAACATGTACTATATAAATTTCAGAATTTAAGAACAAGAGAGCATACTTTGGTGTGGTGAAATTCAAAACCAAAGATTAGAAGTACTTGGGAACACTTTTAATTTTCACTCCAATTCCACTTATGCCCAAGAAGTGTGGTCTCTCAATCAATTTATACGTATGTGTTCAAAGGAGAATAAGAGAGTGGCTTATACTCACATACACACTATTTTTATACATTGCCACATATTAAAAAATTATGTATGTTTCTTTCCTTATATATAATTGATTATCTAAATGGGCTAGCCTTTTGGGCCATTCTAATTGGGTTTTAGTACGTGGATTGGAGTGGAACCAAAAGGGACAAATAAGACACTAGATCCAATGGGTTTTTGGCATTTCTATCAACTTTTGACAAGTCCAAAATTACCATTAATTATATTTAATACCACTATATAAATATAATTGCACTTTAGACCTTATTAATAAATTATATTCCAAGACTATTATACATTCAACCCTTTCATTAAAATATTCATAGTAATACAAAGTCATGAATGTTGACTCCCACTTTGAAGATTACTACATTTTGTTCCTTGAGTACCTAGTTTAATCTTTTAAATTATTCATCATATATTTATAAAATTCAATTTCATAAATATATACTTAAGTAACTTTTTATTAAAGTAGTTAGGCCTAACACTCTGAATAACCTACTTATCTCAAGAGAATATTTTATATCTTCCTTAAGAAATTATGAATTTCATCATGAGAATATATGCTCCTTCAACATTAAATGTGGCTACCCAACATATTGAGAGAGATTGATGAAACTAAACAACACAAGCACAAGCAGTTGTATTTAATTTAGTCGAGCGTTTTTCCTAAGATCTAATAATTTTTGACATAGCAAATCATTAAATCTTGGTTGATTCACAAATTAGAGAGATCAAACAATTACGGATTTGATATCTAACATAGCAATAGATTGCAACGAATAACAAACTAGCAGACCTCCTAGTAATTAAACGAGACAATCATGAAAATAGGTACATAAGAACATCCGATACTCAAAGCGTAAAATTGAACAGTAAAAAAAATTAGATCTCACAGTTTTATTGATTCCGAGGCTTCCGTTTTCTTCGACCAAGTATAAAAGTTTAGCCAAGCTGGGCCATGATGAAAACTCGAAAGAGAAAATTAGAGAAGAAGGGAGAGAAAGGCATGTGTCAAGTATGATTTTTCCTCTCCCTTTTACACATTAATTTCCCCTTTTCCAAGCCTACAAGATATCCTAAAAATATTCTAAATATTATCCTAAAATAACGATATCCAAATCTGACTAATTATAGAAAATATAAAAAAATAAAATAGAGTCCTAATATAACTAGGAAAGTGGTATTTTCAGCTAGAAATTTTGTGCACTGGATCTGGAAACTTCCCAAAATAAACCGCATCAGATTCACGTATTAGAATTGCAGGCAAACTAAGGAATGTTCCAGAACGTCAGCAGTGCAGGTACGCAATTTCAAGCCCAATTTAGACCCGAGTATCTCTCAAAACTCAAAACATGAAAGTTGTAGAGCTTTTTCTTGGAGTTTCATAGCATCTTGAATCATCTTAATCGGAGCTCGAATGAGAGAGTTATACCCAGATTATGAAGCGATATTGAAATTGTCTAGAATCGCCCAATTAGCTTCGTTTTGCACTTAATGATTCCATTTGCATCCTAAATCAAAATATAAGAATAATGAGTACATTTAGGCACCAAATAAGTATAAAAGACTAAACATTAAAGGTGAAAAATATGACATTTTGCATTCTTATGATTAGGTTCATTATTCTCTCAAAATTGAGATTTCATATAGATAAAAGTCATGAGATTTATTATTCATTTGACAGTCTTTAGTAGAATAATAAATCTCACAGTAGTCTAATTTAATATGTCTTAACACTTAAAATATATCAACATATCAATTAGAAATCTTCATTTCCACGATTAAGACAAATCATCTTAATTGATATGTTATAGTCTTCGCAAATGAAATGCCCAATTTCATCACCAACTACGAACTAAAATTCTGAATTTATAAAGAACTTGTAATTTATATCTTCTATGACTAAATCACATAAATCACATACTATGCATCTCATGGACTATATGATAATGTCTAAATATTCATGTTACCATTATTTTAGATAATAATAAAACAATTTTATTAATCATAACATAATATCATATATAATTTCATACATAACATCATACAATAGGATTTAAATAGCACATATTCTAACAATCTCCCACCTGCCCTAAAGACTATTGTGTAGTAATCTAACTCTCACTCCCTCCAAATGTGACTCAAAAGTCCACTCCCTCCAAATGTGACTCAAAAGTCCTTTAGGGCAAGGCTTTGGTAAAGGGATTTACTAGATTATTTGTACTGTCAATCTTTGCTACTACTACATCTCCTCGAACAATAATTCTCGAATGATGTGGTACTTTCTTTCAATATGCTTTCCTTTCTTGTGATTTCTTGGATTCTTGTGATTTCTTGGATCCTTGGATTGTGCAATCACTCCACTATTGTCACAGGACAATATGATAGGAACTTGCTCCATTCTCATAACACCAAGATCAGAAAGGAATTTCTTGAGCCAAATAGCTTCCTTTGCCGCTTCACACATATTCAGCATCTATGGTGGAGTCAGCAATACAAGATTGCTTAACACTCCTCTAACTTATGGCTCCACCTCCCAAGGTGAACACACAACCTGAAATGAATTTTCTGAAATCAAGATCTGATTGAAAATTAGAATTTGTGTAACCAATAGGTATCAAATCCTCACATCGATAAACTAGCATATACTCTCTCGTTCTCCTTAGATACTTGAAAATATGCTTTACAACCTTCCAATGTTTTGGTTTTGGATCTGATTGATATCGGCTGATTATGCCAACTGAATAATAGATATTGGCCTAGTACATAGCATGGCATACATGAGAGTTCCCACTGTAGAAGCATAAGGAGCTTGTCTCATTGTCTTTTCCTTTTCAAGAGTCTTAGGCCTTTAGTCATCAGACAGAGAAACTCTATGTCTAAAAGGAAGTAATCCTTTCTTGGAGTTTTGCATACTAAACCTTGCTAGAATCTTATCTATATATCCAGCTTGTGACAAGCCTAATATTCTATTCTTTTGATCTCGCCAAAGCTTGATCTCCAGAATATAGTTAGCTTCGCCTAAGTCCTGCATATCAAATTGGCTTGACAACCAAATCTTTACTGATGACATTACCCCTACATCATTTGCAACGAGTAAAATATCATTAACATAAAGTACTAGGAACATTACTACTTTGATGTCTTTTGTACACACATGGTTCATCTAGATTTTGTTCAAAACCAAATGATTTGATTTCTTGATCAAATCTGATGTTCCATGATCTAGATGCTTGCTTAAATCCATAAATGGACATTTTCAACTTGCATATCATATGCTCTTGGTTCTTTGCTATGAAACCTTCCAGTTGCATCATATAGATTTATTCTTCAAGATTACCATTAAGAAATGTTGTCGTGACATTCATTTGTCAAATCTCATAATCATAATAAGCAGCATTGGATAAGAGAATTTTGATAAATCTCATACCTTCTTTTTGTGTATACCCTTTCACCACTAATCTTACTTTAAAGGTTTCAACATTTTCATCTATCCATCTCTTCCTCTTGTAAACCCATTTGCAACCAACCGGTTTAATGCCGTTAGGTGCCTTTACAAGATCCCAAACTTGATTGGAATACATAGAATCCAATTCAGATTTCATAACTTTGACCCAATGATGTGCATTTATATCTTTCATTGCCTCATCATAAGTGTAAGGATTAGATTCAGTCTCTTCTGAGATAGCTTCATAAGTTTCTCCTAGACCTATAAATCTTACAGGTGGCCGAACAATTCTCCCACTACGACGACGTACTTGTGTACGAGTCATCTCATGAGTAGAATCTTGTGGTGTATCTAATACAGTCACATCATCCTTAGTTTCATCCATTGGTTGTTCAATTACAAGTTCTTCTATTTAAGCTAAGAGAACTTTACTTTCAGGATTAAAATTATTCACAATATCATCTTCCAAAAATTTGGCATTGGTGCTAACAAACACTTTGTTATCTTTATGATTATAGAATAAATAACCCTTAGTTTCCTTTGAATACCCTTAAAACATGCATACTTCTGTTTTTGCTTCCAACTTATCAGACTTCCTTTTCAAACATGTGCTGGACTTCCCCAAATGTGGAGGTATTTCATATTAGGCTTGTGCCCACTCCACAATTCCTTAGGTGTGTTGGGAATTAATTTTTATGGAACTAAATTTAAAATATGCATTGTAGTTTTTAGTGCATATCCCCAAAAGGAAATTAGTAAAGTTGAATAACTCATCATGTGCCTAATCATTTCTAAAAGAGTCTTGTTCCTTCTCTCTGCTACACCATTTTGTTAAAGAATTCCAGGTGCAGTCAATTGGGATTCAATCCCATTTTGAGTTAAGTAATCCTTGAAATCCCCAAGAAGGTATTCGCCATCTCGATCAGATTGAATGGCCTTTATGTGTTTACCCAATTGATTCTCAACTTCAGCCTAAACTCTTTGAACTTTTCAAAGGCTTCGGGCTTCTGTCTATTTAGGTACACATAACCATATCTTGAGTAATCATTCGTAAAAGTGATAAAGTACTCATAACCTCTTTTTGCTTGGGTTAACATAGGACCACATACATCTATATGAACTAATTCAAGCAACTCTTGGGCTCTTTTACCTTTTGCATTAAAAGGTCTTTTGGTCATTTTGCCCTCTAAACAAGATTCATAAACTGGAAATCCATCAAAATCCAATGGCTCTAAGAGTCCATCTTTGATCAGTCTTTGAATTCTATTTAAATTAATATGACTCAAACGCAAGTGCCAAAGATATGCATCATTAGTAGAAGGAAACTTTCTCTTTAATGATTTTACATGAGAATTATTATCTAATTTAGAATTGTATAATTCATGCTTATCAGGAGTTAAAATATAAAGACCATCAACAATATTGGTAGAACAGATAAGCATTTTATCCTTCTTTATTATAACATTGTCCTTCAAGGTAACATAATATCCATGTCTATCTAAATAAGTTGCAGAAATTAAATTCCTACGAACTTTAGGTACATATAAACAGTCTTTCAATATTAAAACTCTAGAACTAAAACACAAATTAAACACTCCAACAGCTACAACTAGAATTCTGCTCCCATCAGCCAAAGTAAGAAACATTTCCCCTTCATTTAGCTTTTTGGTCTCTTGGAACTCCTACAAAGAGTTGCAAATATGATTTGTACAACCTAAATCCACACAGCAGAAATCTGTGGGATTTTGTACTAAATATATTTCAAGAAGGAATGAACTTTTCATAACCTTATTTTGGGCAACTTTGAATTTTGGACAATTCCTTTTCCAATGACCTTTCTCGCCACAATGGAAACACTTTCCTTTGGTGTAGTCCTTTTTCTTTCCCTTGTTGGCAACTCCTAAGTCAATTTACTTACCATTTTGCTTGGTGAAGTCCTTCTTCTTCTTTTTACTCTTGCCTTTTGACTTAGGTTGAGAAGAAGAAGCTTCAACCATATTAGCATCAACACTGGATGTACCAAGAATGCCTTCCACCGCCACCAATTCATTCATTAATTCAGACAATGTATAAATCTTTTTATTCATGTTATAATTAAGTATGAATTCCTTGAATGATTCTGGTAATGATTGGAGTATCATATCCGCTTAGGATTCTCCATCAATATTAGCACCTAAAACCTCCAGTGTATTCAGATGAGAGATCATCCTAAGACAATGCTCCTTTATTGAAGTACCTTCAGCCATTTTGGTATTAGAAATCTGCTTCATAGTTTCTTGCTTAGCAAAACGACCTTGCTCACCAAACATCTCCTTCAGACTTAGCGTTATCTTCGAAGCTAGTTCTACATCCTACATTTGATGCTATAGAACATTTGAAATAGATGCTAGGATATAGCACTTGACCATCTCATTAGATTTCTTCCAACGATCATATTGCTATTTTTCCTTAAGAGGAGCATCTAATATGGGAAGTTAGGACAAGGTTCATAAAGCACGAATTTGTACTCTTCAGTAATGAGAACAATGTCCAAGTTTCTTTTCCAGTCAATATAGTTGGATCCAGTCAGTTTGTTTTGATTAAGAATAGCAACAAGTGGGCTAAAAGATGCCATGATTTAAATCTAAAAATAACAAACATGAATATAATAAGTAAGCTGGACATTATCAATTTAGTATATAAACATATAGTATGGAATCTTAATAAAACCATAACATAAAATATGCAACGACAACCCAATCCATGTCTATAATTCCTTAGTAACAAGTATATTACAAACATCATGATTGATTGAGAAATATTCTCATTATTAGTGCTATCATGATAACTCTTATCAAACATTAATCTAGTGTACACCATTATCTAGATTCGTGTGTAGCCATATTTCATCTCCCTTATAGTGTTTAAACTTGTAGTACCATGAAACAAAACACCCTCCTTTGGGATCATGAGGCATATACGCCAAGACGAGGTGCTTGTTCACACTATTTTAAATGGGTAAGTTCAATCTTGTAGTACTATGACGTAAACACCCTCCTTTGGGATCGTGAGGCATATACACCAAGACGAGGTGCTTGTTCACACTACTATGAACCGAGAATGAAGGCTGTGAGATCCAACCCTTGTACCTCTCTCCCACTAGATATTTTGGAAGAAAGGTTTTTAATTAGAAATCATGTGTAATCTCATCACACATAACCTTGCACTTCTAAAGTGTGAAAACACTTAGAAAAATTCAAAATTCACATGATTCGATCGATCGAACCTTTTTCTCGATCAGTCAAAAAAGTGAAGAAATTCATACCAAACCTTATGCCTAGCTCGATTGATACTTAATTGTTACTCGATCAATCAAAAAAGAACATTCGATTGATTGGAAGCAATTTTCGATCAATCGAAAATATAAAGAAAATCATCATATAGGTTTTGTCCAATTTGATCAACTCTCAATTGTGAGTCGATCTTTCAAAAATGAATATTCGATCGATCCAAAATAAATTTCAATCGATCAAAGGTGAATCTTGATCAATCAAAACTCGTGAAACTGAATTTTTTCCAGAATTTTTCTGAAGTAGTTTTCAATGGTTTTCATGAATGAACTTCTATGATATGAACATAAACGATTGAGATTGTGATCAAAAACTGAATTTCATTGATGTTATAGCCTTAAATTTCAATCTAACATAGTTAATATCAAACTTAAACAACATCATAAGATCAATATCAATTTTTTTCAGACAATAATTTCAACAACTATGCAGAAAATTGATTGTAGAATCTTCTAACATCATGAAATTACTATCTTTGATTCCAAAACTCACAAAACATGTTATACAAATTCAAAATTGAAGACCACTTTGATACCAATTGTAGGAAAAACATAGTTTGTATCATATAAAAACATACGTAGTAGAAAATTAACGAATTTACTTCAGTCGCAATTGATAACATGTACTATGTAAATTTCAGAATTTAAGAACAAGAGAGCGTACCTTGGTGCAGTGAAATTCAAAACCAAAGATTAGAAGTACTTGGGAACATTTTTAATTTTCACTCCAATTCCACTTTTACCCAGGAAGTGTGGTCTTTCAATCAGTTTATATGTATGTATTCAAAGGAGAATAAGAGAGTGGCTAACACTCATATACACACTATTTTCATACATTACCATACATTACAAAATTTTGTATACTTCTCTCCTTATATATAATTGATTATTTAATTGGGCTAGCTTTTTGGGTCATTCCAATTGGGCTTTAATATGTGGATTGGAGTGGGACCAAAAGGGACAAATAAGACACTAGCTCCAATGGCTTCAACACTTGATCTTGAAACAAAATTTCTTGAAGTATTAAACACATCCTAGATTTGCCTAAATACAAGTTAAATGCATTTTGTCAAAGGATTAGCCAATTACATAAAATAGTGACATATGTTCCTAACAAGTGAATCACATATGTCCTAACAATCTCCTCCTTTGGCAATTCGTGACAAAACCACAACAAAAAAATGAACATATAAGAGAAGTCATAAATCATTCAACTGATATTCACTTGTTGAATACAATAAAATCTATCCTAACACAAACTCTTGAAAAACTTTGCAAGAAAAGAGTTTATGGCAAGAAGACTTTGACAACCTATATTTCTAAAACACTTTAAAGAAAACTCATCAAGGTATCTTTGTGTGAAACAGAAATAATAGATTACATACAATTCATAAGAAACATGTGTATGGAGATAAAAAAGAAACAACACATGTAGAGGTAGGTAAAAGAAAACATACATCATATATATATATACACACACACACATACCAAAGAAAGCACAATGTATGTAAACATGGTCACAAGATTGGTGTACAAGAAGAAGGTGGTAAGCACTCCCCCTAACAAGATGAAACACATCTACCCCTTACAAAGGCATGTATTTCTCACCCTAACATGTAGAATCTTAAAAAAAAAAAAAAGAAAAAAAAAAACCACATGTCTCATCACATTTTCTCCCCCTTTTTGTCATGATTAACAAATGGTACAAGAACCTAGAAAGTTTCACCTGAGAAAAATAAAGATGATCAAGGATGATTAAGGGAGCACAAGGAATCCATATAAATGCATGAATGTAATGAAACAAGATGCTATGAATAACAAGATAATAGAAAGATGCAAAACATGTGAAAAACAAATCTCTCAACAAGAAAAAAAATGTCATGCTCATAGATTCAAAACACACACACACACACACTAAATAAGTCTAACCAATTTTATATTTCAAAAACAAGTTAAGATAGTTTAGTGAGCATACATTAACACATGTAAACATTGTGATGGCCAAATCACATTGTACTTGCACATATATCAAGAGTAACAAAGAATATTGTGTGTTGTGTGTGAAAAACATCACAAGATTGCATAAGTGTATACATGTTATGACGATTTGAGATATGAAAAATTACTTTAATTCACACACAATCATAACTATTTGATGGGGACTATCACCTTCGAGGTACATTTTATAACTCCCACATCTCCTATAATACACGCTTGCAATCATATTTAACAGCATTTTGATCTTTTTGCTTTTATTTTCTTTGCATATTTTTCTTTTAAGCAAATCATGCATGGGTATATATAAGAGATAGAAAAGAAATATCCAATCATGTTAAACTTTTGACATTCCAATTTTGTTATGCCGAAGCACATAAATGTCATTGACATTGCACTTTTGCTATGCCGAAACAAACATATGTCATTTTATGATTGACGGGCAACAATGGTGAAATGGTTATTTATGCCTTTCTCTTAGGATTTTCTAGTCCTTCACATCAAAAAGAGTGACACGAGTGTTAAGTACAAGAGATTACTTAATCTTACTCATCACAAACAAAAGCCACAAAGCTCACTTGCTTAGTTGTGCATAGAGATGCTTATCTAAGTTACAAGAGATACAAAGTTTAGAAAACTTTGTTTCAATGGCCATCTAAGTTACACAAGTACCAATGTACACAAACACACTGTTTTTGTATTTTTCTTATTTTTCCTTTTTTATTTTTATTTTGAAAACAAAACAAAATAAAAACTAGACAACCAAACAAAAACAGATAAACAACATAAAAGCATGAAAGAAAGATGCATATGCATGAAGGCATGATAGAAAAATGCAGATGCATGAAAGCATGATTCCAAAAACAGATAAGAAATCAAGTAAAAAGAATCCTAATTTAGATAGAATGAATTAAAGCAGAGGACATACAGAAAAGATAATTAAGTCTTAGGCTCCTTTCTCACTCACACAGCACGAGTCTTTGGCGGTGAAAATAAAAAGGCACGTGTCCTAGTATGTCTACTAAAGGACATAGAAGAATTAGAATTCTCCTAAAATTGAGTTAAAAAGCTCAAAGTTTTTAATAACTCTTCAAACAAAGGTATAGGTCCTTGAGAGGAAACTTATGATCATTTGGACAATTGCTTTTGAGGATATAACTTAAAGCAATTAGGATGAATGTGTCTAGAAACACCACAATGGTGACAAACATGAGGTCTAACAAAAGATTTAGAATTATTCAAATCAGTTTTGGATTTCACACCTTTATTACCTCTCTCAGATTGTGGCATAAAGACAGTCCTTGATCTAGAAGTCGTGGAAGAGGAAATAGCATATCCTAAGCCAGTCTTATCAAAACTAGGCTTTTAAGCACTTAATACCTCTTCAAGCTTTGCACTAGACATCCTTTCTATTTGAGTTCTAGCTTGACCAAGCTCAACCTCAAGATTCTTGACCTTCTCCATAACAAGAGTCTCAACTAACCTTATAGTCTCATCTAGCTTGACTAACAAATTAGCTTTTTCAGTTTTTACCTCATTAAGCTCTTTTCTACAAAGATAAGAAGTCTTTTCAAATTTTATAAATTCAGTGCATAGCTTATCATAGGCTTCTTGAAGGGTTAACTTCTTGGGTACTTCATCATTAGAAGAATCCTCACTATCACTAGCACTCTCCACAATCACCTTATCGGTTGAGGCAGCAAAGGTTATAACGTGACTACATTCATTTGCATACTCATCAGAAAAGTCATTCTCAGTATCACTCAAAGTAGCAACCAACCCTTTATCTTTTGACTTCTTGGTCTTTTCCTTCATTAGTTAGTTTGGGCACTTTATCCTCCTATGACCAAAACCTTTGTACTCATGGAATTGGATGAGGGGTTTCTCATTCTTACCCTTTCTAGAGGATTTAGATTTCCTAGGAGGTTTGCCCTTATCCTTTTTCCTAAATTGAAGAAGCTTGATAATCTCATCAGTTATGAAGGTTAGATCCTCATCCTCATCTTCACTTTCATCTTCATCTTCAGAGTCCTCAATCTCTTCCTCTATACCCTTAAGAGCCAAGTTTTTACTCTTTTCACCTTTTCCCATTAAGCCTAATGCCATCTTATAGGTTCGAAGGTTCCCTACAAGTTCAGTCAAAGGAAATTAATCAATGTCCTTCACTTCTTCAATGGCAGTGATCTTGGCACAGTGGCAAGGTTTCGCGTCTATGTATACAGCATGATGCGTACCGACATGCTCATACTGAGACGAACTGACGCCCCTCAAAGTACTAAGCATGTTGATGCATATCACATAAATGGGGAAACCGGTGTTCCTGGGTGACATGGATCAGGACGATTATACCGCGATGATTGTGCACACAATATAGAATGAATATGCACATACGACAATCACCTTAAGCATATACCCACACTACAAGGTCAAGAGCTCTTATGATTAGAGGGGGTCACTTAAATAGTCATGAGAGTCCATCATACAAAGTGCACAATCACCCATATACAAATAAATATAGATATACATACATCATGCATAATGCAACCACACAGCAGGAAAGTAAATCGAACATTGCTAACGTTTCAAGAGTATGGCCTAGCTAGGTATAGGATGTTAGGACATATGTGGTTCACTCGTTAAGAACATATGTCATTCATTTATGTAATTGGCTAATCTTTTGACAAAATGCACTTTACTTGTATTTAGGTAGATCTAGAATGTGTTGAATACTTCAAGAAAACATGTTTCAAGATCAAGCGTTGAAACCTTCAAGTCTGTTCAAGAAAACAAGCTAAAAGTGCAAAGTTACTAAAGCTCGACAGCTAGTTTGACAGCTAGCATGTGTCGAGATTTAAGGAAGATGTTTTGCTCGTGGCTTGACAACTATCTCGACAAATGCTCGACAGCTTCTATCTATCGAGGTTTATAAAATCAGAATTTCTAATCTGATTTCTTGGGATTCGTGGATGTGTCTTTGGGCCTTCTTTTCTCCTAACCCTAGACATATAAAATGATTGTTTTAAGGGTCGTCAAAGGGGTTCACAAGTTGCACAAGCATTGAGAAAACTCTTTCAAGCAAATTATGACTGGAGACAAAGTTTTGTCCCAGTTCATCTCTTCTGAAGAAGTTGCTGTGTATGTGCACCTTTGGGTTTTGTGACCAAGCATCTTCTTGATCTTCATCATGGATGAACTAAAGAACTTTGTAGCCAACAAACTTTCTCTAGTTTATGATTGAAGTTGCTTACTGGGATCCGCGCAATTGGTTAGTCATGTATTTGGGAGCCGTGCATCAAAAGGAGAAATTGTCACTATAGAACAAGTCCAATTGGGTATTGGCATAAGAGTTCAACTGTAGGTTGGTAAGGTACTTGGGATTCCTTTACTTGTAACTGCTTGTTGTGATAATAGTGGAGTTTCGGGAGTGGTGACCTGAAAATCACTCGGTGGGGTTTTTGCCGTTAGGTTTTCTCCATTCGTAAACAAATCACTGTGTTATTTATTTTCCGCTGCATAATTAGTTTATTGGTGATTTGTTTGTGCTACCACATGTTTGCATGTTAAATTGATTAATTAATAACTTGGCAAATTAGTTAATTAATTTAATCACAAAAGGTCAATAAGTTTTTGGCCTATTAAGTGGTATCAGAGCAAACACACTTTGATTAGGTTTAATCTTTGCTGTGTTGATCCATTGACCCCTGTTTGTCATGGATAGAGGACAATCATTAATCATACCTCTTTTATTTGATGGCACTAACTATGCATACTGAAAAATACGCATGAGAGCTTTTTTGAAGTCTTTAGATGAAAAGGTGTGGCAAGCTGTGGAGATTGGTTGGACCAAGCTAAAGGAAGCACCAGCCAATTGGGATGAAGCCATGATCAAGACGGCAAACTTCAACAGCAGAGCATTGAATGCCTTATTCAGTGCAGTCACCAATGAGGAGTTTAAGAAGATATCCTTCACAGAAACTGCAAAGGAAGCATGAACCATCCTCTAGACAACCTATGAGGGTACAAAGGCTGTCAAGGATTCAAAGTTTCAAAGGCTCACTACAAGCTTTGAAGAAATAAAGATAGAGTAGGATGAGTCGTTCAATGAGTTCTATGCCAAGCTCAAGGACATAGTGAACTCAGCCTTCAATCTTGGGGAAACCATTCCTGAACCCAAGATTGTGAGGAAAGTGCTCAGATCTCTACCCGAGAGATTCTATGCGAAGATTACGGTAATAGAGGAGTTAAAGGATATTGACAAGAGCAATACAAGTGGAAATGGGGCTATCTAGGATTAGCAATTCAGGTAAAGGCAAGAGCATGGCTGATGCACACCAAGGAGCTGGACATGCTGATCATACAAGTGGAAATGGGGTTGAATTTGCACAAGACCCTTTGTCATTTTCTAGTGGCCCAATTACAATACTTAGAGCCAAACGTTTCAAGGAAGCACTAAATGGGCTAGTCCAAGAGAATTGGGCTGATTCTAAAAAGACCAAAATGGGCTCAAATAATAATCAAGGCTTAGTCCATGTCATCAAAGCAATTGAAGAGGTTAATGCATGCAAATTCGGAACCAACATGGTCTAACCATAAAAGGGTGTGAATTTGTTAAGTTCCAAGGATAATAAATGGGAAGATGTCTTGGTATTGGCTGAATTTGTTAAGTTTCCAAGGATATTAAATTGGAAGATGTCTTGATATTAGCTAAATTTGTTAAGTTCCAAGGATATTAAATGGGAAGATGTCTTGGTATTGTCTGGGCATGTTAATTCTAGTCATTTAGCAATTTTGACTGCCTTTAGAAGTCCTAGAATAACTAAAAAACGTGGGAACTTGATTTGATTAATTTTTGTGTTGTCATTGAAGTTGTAATTATGATTTTTACCTATTCTTGGAGGGTTGTTCCAAGTATATATCTGGTAGAACGAATTTTAAAAGAAGACAGATTGGTATTCAGAAAATTATTCTCCTTGTGAGTCTTGTGATCTTTTGGTTCTTAAAAGAACTCTTGAACTTATTAAGTTAATCTTGTGGCGTTCAAACAACCAAACTTATCACCTTTGATTCTTGAGAGATTCTTAGGAATTCCTGGTGTGGCATTTCAATTCTATCGTAGTCTTGGTTTTCATCTGGTTAGGTGACGAGTCAAGGCTCAACAAATCTTGTCTACACGATCTTGGGGTTCCAAACCATCATTGTTATTAGGTTTCATCACAATTGTTGGTGAAGTTCATATCATTTTGGTATTAGAGCTTTGGTTCTAAGCTAAGTTTGACTTTTTTTTTTTTTTTTATACGTTCATTCTATTTCCTATTCCTTGCTCAAAAAAAAAAAAAAAAAAAAAAAAAAAAAAAAAAAAAAAAGAAAAAAAAATTTCTTAGTAAA
>NW_027069488.1:0-4403 GCF_002906115.3 Quercus suber | reverse complement strand
TGTGTTGTGTTTGGGGGGTGGGGGGTGGGGGGGGGGGGTGGTGTTTTGAGTTGCATGGCCCCCTGAGTTTTGAAAAATAGTACTATAAAAAATAAAAATAGGAAGAACTTAATCACCATTGCCCCCTCCTAAGAGCATTTGCATCAACAATTGTAAAAATTTTAGCATTTACAATCTCAAAAAACTACTTTTTCAATGTTAACACCTCATTTTACAATATACCAAACATCAAAACTTTTTTTTTTTTTACAACTTCATTTAAATATTATTTCTTTATAATTTTTTATTCCTTTTTTTTTCATCCTCTCTCTCGGGTCTCACTATCTCTCCCTCTCTCCCTCTCGGTTTCATTGTCTCAACCCAACAATCATACCCACCGCCGGCCACTAGCCACCACAATTCCAATGACCACCACAACGGTCAAAGACCCACATCGATCAAGTCGATGACCCACGCTGATGAGACCAATCAAGTGACAATCCACGTCGGTCAACTCGATGATCCACACCGGTCATGTCGATGACCCACGAACCCAGACTCATGAACCCAAACCCACAAACCCAGTGTTAAATTACCGATTGTCCCAAAAGCTTAAACTGTTAGGAAATTGTGAATTTAATCACTTAACCATAAGTCTAACACTCCCTCTCACTTGTGAGCCTAAACTTTTCCTTAAAAAGTAGGGGCCCAACAAGTGGGAATTTAACATTTTAAATGGGAGGTAGAGTAAAGTCAGGGATCGAATTCAGGATCTCCTGTTCTTATACCATGTTAAATTATTGATTGTCCCAAAAGTTTAAACTGTTAGAAAATTGTGAATTTAATCACTTAACCATAAGTCTAACACCCAAACCCATGAACTTAGACCCAGAAACCCAAACCCACAAAATCTCCAAATCCAAACCCATACCCAAACCCATGACCCAAAACGCCAAATCCATAACCCACACAACCATTGCCGAATCTACCATCAAATCACAATCTTAAAAAAAGAAAAAGAAACCACTGCCTTGATGTTTCGGCCTAGGTTTTGTCAGAGAGGGAGGCAGAGAGAGAGAGAGAAAGTAAAGAAATGGTTGGCTCAGAGCAAGAACGAGAGACAGAAGAAACGGAAATGAGAAAGAAATAATAAGACGAAAAGAAAGTGGGCCTCACCTGAATAAAAAAAAATATAAATTTTACAATTGGTGAACAGTACGGTCTTAAATATGAGATTGCATTGTTCATCAATGCCAAATATTATGGCATTTAAAACACTTGATGGAGTTAGGTTTTTAGAGTTTGGTGAGTCAAATGCCAAATATTTGGCGTTTGACACACTTGATAAGAAAGCTCTAATATTTTTGACAAAAAATATTTACAACAATTCCAAATTTCCAATCCTAAAAACTAAAGTAATTATGGGTCTAGGACTAGAATAGAGTCCTGTAGTTGTAGGTCCTTGGCATGGCTGAGTAGTTTAGTACTTAAATTGAAGTAATTATAATTTGATAATAGTAATTTGTTAGTTGTTCGTTTAATTGATGTTAGTGGCTTGGATAATTAAATTAAATTATCATTATAAACTTTTTTTAATTTATCAATTTGAGGTATTGAGGTTCTAAAATTTAATATTTAGGATTTCATATATATTTCATATTAATTTATGGGAGAAAGATTTACGATTGATGCAAAAATGGCCGCTCATGTTGTTTGCACCAATTTAGTTTAGCATCAATTATAAGTGATTTTAGTGTCATGAAGAGTGTAAAAAAGCAACCTTTTTAAGTTAAAGTTAATTTGTGAAATTAAGATTTTTTTTTAGTCAATTTTTTATACATAAGAACTTTATTGTTTTTACCTTGGCCCCCAAAAAATATTTCCTAACTCTGTCACTCTGTGTGTATATATTTATCCACAATTAGAAATACATGTTTATCCCTTTGCACTTTCCAGGATGTGTCCAATCCTTAAGAGATTCCGTTAAATTGTACTCAATTCCCTTACTTTTCTTCTTGTACAATAGCCAATAGGTCATTGGTGTTTGGTGGGCAATACATCCAAGATGTCCCCCCATGTGAACATTATAAATTTATTAGGAGTATTGTGCAATAGATTCCTCCAAATTAAAAGCCTTTTTTCACATTCCAATCTCAAGCTTTCTTAATGTCTCCCTCTATAATGCAAGTCCAAAACAGATTCACAGAGGTCAATAATGAGTCAATGACCATAACACTAAACATCACCCCAAAGTCTCAAACAGACACAGGTATAAGGTATACCTTACCATCTACAAACTGCAAATATGGGTTTTGGAGTCTAGACCTCTAGCATAAAGCATTAGTATTGTAATCCCTAGAGAAACCCCTTTCCATCAAGTTTGACTAGGTGTTGCACCATTGAAAGCGAAACCCCTTTCCAGACTTGATTGGCTTCATTACATCTAGCATATTTAGCTAGTTTGTGTGCAACCTTGTTGTAATCCCTTTTCTAGTGTTGCATTAAAGTAATGTTACCGTTTCCATTCTCATTTGACACCCAAATTCCCACTTTCAATAGTTATAAAAAATAAAAATAAAAAATAAAAACACTGCACGTCTAGCTGCCAGCAGCTCAAACACTTCCACTGATGGTGGTTTCTTAATCTTGTCTACCATAGCGGCCTTACTATAAATCATACCTAACTTATAGCCATTATTTTTGTACTTACACTTCGTTATTATTATTATTTCCTTATTTGTTTAAACACATGTCGAATGTATTTGTAGATTTCGTACAACTCCTATTATTGCCTGAATTAGGGAATATCAAATTATCCTTGATTAAAGCGTAATTAGAGCTTTCTAGATCAACTATCATTGTTTATAAATATAGAGTCATCTGTACATAGCTTAAACGTTAAAACTTGCAAAAAAAATATATATATAAATTACACAATTTATTTCATTTTCCAACCATTGCTCAACAAAGCCATTAACGGCCATTGATTGTCGCCGGTCACCGTTATCCAATATCACTTCCAGCCAGGGCCAGCCCTTCCACTAGGCCAATTAGGCAATTGCCTAAGGCCCCCAAGTGGAAGGGAGACACCAAAATTTTAAAAAAGGGATAATAAAAAATAAAAAATAAAAAGTTTAAGATGAAACTCCAAAAAATCTTATACACCCTTGTGATCAAAGAACAAAAAATCTGGAATATCCTCGTAAATATTGGTACCCAAAAAATTCTTTAGTCTAAACAAAATCAATTATTCTAAAAAAATTATCCTTAACCTCTAGACAAATCAAAAATCAACTGGATAAAATGCAAATCCAGTCTAAAAAAGTTATCCACAAAACAGTCTCAAATAAAAACAAATCAAAAATCTTAAATCCCTATAATTTACTCATACATTTTCTCTCTCTCACTCTTGCTCTCCGCCTCTCTCTCTCAGCTAACTAGATGATGATAATTTACAAAAATAGTCTTAAACTTGAATCTTTTCTCATACATGATGTTTATTATGATATTAATGATTTAGATTTATTTTCAGAGATAATTGTTTTAAAAGAAATTTACAAATAAAAGAATATACTCCAATTGACATACTAAATTATATAAAAAGGTTAGATTCATTTCTAAATACATGCATTGCTTATAGAATAGACATGCTTTATTGTTAGCATAAAAACCACTTCCCTTGGACTAATAGTTATGTACCACAGCGCAATGTGGCAAATGTTCACTTCAAATAGCAGAGCCATGCTCTGCTGTTAGCATAAAAATCACTTCCCTTAGACTAATAGACTAATATGTTATGTACCACAGCGCAATGTATCAAATGTTCACTTCAATTGCATCATGTGGACTAAAAAATTTCCAAGATAATTCCGGGAAATTTTGCTGGTAGATTTCAATGTTCCGCACTTCAATAGGATTCAAAGGGAGAATATTTCATGAGAATTACGTAGGTATTTTTTTCAAAGTAAAAAAGAAAAAGAAAAAGTGACTTTGTAGTCTTTATCTATCCATATCTCACTTATAAAGGTGTCTTGAGTCATGAATATAACAATCAACCATTTTCCCTTGCATTCATCCATCAAGTAAACTTTAACATGGATCCCTCTGTCTTCATTTCCATTCTGGTAGTAGCATGGGCACTTTGTATCTTCATGCATGCTACAAATATGGTTGTTGCGCTGGATTTCGAAGCAAAGGCTCTGCGGGAGATCGAGTGAATGGAGGAGTAGCTATTCCAACGCTACCTCTACTCATTGTGAGTGGCGTGGAATTAAATGCAATAATGGCGGAAGTGTTACAAAGATTAACATGAGTGGGTTCAATCTGGGAGATAAGTTTAGAAAATTTAACTTCACATCCTTCCCAAATTTGGTCATTCTTTTATCTTTATAATACTGGACTTCGAGGGAGCATCCCACAAGAGA
>NW_027069487.1:2033632-2046395 GCF_002906115.3 Quercus suber | reverse complement strand
GACATATTGCCAAGGGACGATGGAATTGTACCCATAAGTTTGTTTGAACTAAGGTCTATTTCGCGAACCCTTGGTAACATGCCTAAATCTTTAGGTATGCTACCATTTAAGTTGTTTCCATCAAGATATAAAACTACAAGCTTCTGGCAATTATGTAGAGTTGGAGGAATACTACCTTCCAATAGGTTGTATGACAACTGAAGTTTCCTCAAGCGGTGTAGATTACCAATCTCATGTGGCAGAAAACCAGAGAAGCTGTTGTTTAAAAGATCAAGTGAGACTAGGAAGGAGAGGTTGCCAATATGAGGGGAAATGGTGCCGTGTAGATCCATATAGGAAAGGTTCAAGGCTGTGACTCTTTGTCTGCGTCGGCTGCAAGAGACCCCAAACCACTCACAGAAGTTTGTTGTTGTGGACCAGTTACCAGCAGAGAAGATAGTATCATTTGGATGAAAACTGATTTCAGATTTGAAGGCAATGAGAGCTGATTGATCTGTAAAGTTGTTGGAAGAGTGGGACAAGTGAAGCATGCATGGCTGAACTAATAGAAAAGCCAAGATCAGGAGAATAGATCGCCTTTTAATTAGCATCATGAGTGTGAAGGGAGACATAGAAGGCTCTTTGGAGTTTGGAGTATCAGAGGGCTATCACACCAGACTTCTACAGTTTGTGTTTATTACAATGAATAATGGCAAGTAATTGTGGACTTACCAGAAACATGGAATCTCAGAGCTTGACCACTTAAATTGCAATTGTTAAAATCCAAGTAAAATTAGACTTATTATTCACTCTAATGTTGAAGAAAAGTCAAGTCAATGATAGTGAGCTTGACCACTTAAATTGCATTTGTTAAAATCCAAGTAAATTTAGACTTGTTATTCACTCGGATGTTGAAGAAAAGTCAAGTCAATGATGGTCTGCTGATCTAATTTCAAGGCTTAACTTGTCTAGGGGTCCCAAACTCTTCACCTGCTTAAATAAAACTCATACCTACACAATTATTAATTGAGTCAAATGGATATTAACTTAATTAACATTAATATTTTTAGGGTTTTAACTAGGTATCCAATTAGAACCAATTATGGCCAAGTATCATTTTTATAAATCACCTCAACTCTAAAATACCAAAAAACCACTAAAAAGACCAAAACACCCATTAAACCTAAAAAATGACATAAATACCCTCCGAAACCTTAACCACTTTAAATTGCAATTGTTAAAATCCAAGTAAATTTAGACTTGTTATTCACTCTGATGTTCAAGAAAAGTCAAGTCAATGATGTCTGCTGGTCTAATTTCAAGGCTTAACTTGTCTAATGGTCCCAAACTCATTTGTCTACCCAAATTCACCTATACAAGATTCCATGACCACGGCAAAAAGAAAAACCCACGACACATTAAGAATGTTTTTCCACCAGTAGCAAATCCCATTGAACAAGGCTGTCAATCAGAAAGGGAAGACAAATTGTCAGCTATGCATATCTAACAGCTAGATGTCATATCTAAATCAGTCCACTACAAACACAACCATTAGTTCTAATAAACAAATTGAATGCGATAAAAGAGCTCAATACCACTAGTTGTGTAATAAACAAATTCAAGGAAACACACTTGCAGTTGAAACTGATCATCTATATAACTCTGTCCTCACTGCAATTCAAATTCAAGAATTTATAGTTTTCCCATTAAAACCGTTATCTATCAGCTTGTAGCTTTGGAATTTCCAAAGAACACTCATGATTTTGTGTTTGTTTAACCTTTTGTAACTTGAAATTCACAAGAGAAGAAAACAAGTTACTTTTAGCCTAAATTAGCTCAAAATTCCATATCAATTTGTCAGTGCAGGGCTCCTCTGCTTTCAACATGCCTTGCAGAAACATAATGTAAGGATCAATCCTATTTAAAATCTAGTCTTAGCATTTCACCAAGCACTTATAAGGGAGAAGGTGCCAACTGAACTAGAGCTCATTGGCTTAACATCTAAGCCTTATCCCACTCAATTTTTAACAGAATCAAAGTTAAAGAAAACATAATAGAAGTTCATATTATAGAAATATTTTGACATTATATATATATATATATATTTTTAGTGTTACATTCTAAGACCCAACAAGCACTGAAAGTCAAGCTCTAAGATTTATAATAAAATATCAATTCATGTAAAAAGTCTATGATGATTTTTTTCCTAACATAAGTAAAAGAATCTTTATTCAAAAGAAAAGAGAGTTCCAATATACAAAACACTCCTAAAGAATGACAACCTGAAATTCAAAAGGTCTAAAACAAGATGAGGAAGCTATACCACATATAATAGTAATTCAGTCATACATAGATCCCACAAAAGACTGTTTAATAACATGCTGAGGACATTCTACACCTTAAAAAATTCCTACTAATTTTAAGTAGATTTTAAAGAAGTAACATCCTTATCTTACCAAAAGGATGTTACTTCTTTACAATTTTTTGACAATTATTATTGTATTGTAATAATATTAAATAGCAAAAGAACCACATATGCCACTTACTTGAGCATCAGCCCCCGACGAAACCAGGATATTAAGATTCGTGGAAAAACAGCATTCGCTTATATTAAGAGAGCAAAAGAAATCACTTTTTTTTGGGGGGTGGGGGTGGGGGTGGGGGTAGTGTGATTATAACCTATGTAGTAAGTAATTACCTTATCAACTCTAACATTATATGTGTATAGTTGAATCCTCCATTCCAATAGCTATGATGTATGTTATTGTCTTCAGGATGAAATGCTAGGAAGGTAGAAGCAGGGGGTGCTGGCATAAATGTTGTAATTACCTACAAATTAGAGCAATTGATGGCAATCCATTAATAATCCCAATTCTGATGAAGTTTGCAAGACATGTATGGAATGACTTGCCTTGAATGTCATCATATTAAATAATGAAACCTTTCCACCACAGGCTGACATCACATATGAGTCATTTTTTGATAGTGCTATACATGGTACTGATTCTTCAAGGATAACACCTGAGACATCATTAGCCATAAGAAGACCACTGTTTGGTTGCCAGTATTGAGGAACAATATTGGCAGTGGCCTTTAAACACACACAGACTTCAGAAATCTCCCCCAAGAAAGAAAAATCTCAAGCAGACATACACAAGTTATAGAGGAAAAAAAGCTAAGTAAACATGCTTTAAGCTAGCAAGTACCTTTCCATTTGGATTTTGTTCGGTCCGTGCCCATTTCCACAGCTTCTGAACACCATCTGACCCAAGTGCCAAAACCCCAATGCCAGAATTTGCATATAGAAGTCGAACAACCTAAGTATAAACATAGGACAAAATGCATCATCAAGTATATAAACTTTATAATAAAAAGTGAAATATAGTAAACTTGCAGAGAGTTGAGAGGTCACATAATAACCAACCTGTGTATTAATTCTTTTGAACTTTTAGTAAAATTTATAATACTTATTGAAAATTAGGTATTAAATACAAGATACTTCACAAACCTTGCTGGAAGAATCTGTGTCTTCAGGCATGGTAATTAATCAGAACTGGACAGCATTAACAATTTCAGACAACTGCCAAGGTTTGGTTCTATCAGTTACATCCTCCATGGTTCTTGGCTTTTCCATGCTTCTACCATTTGGATCAACTCCATTCTTCAAAGATATAAAAGTTAAAAAATAAAATCAACACTATGCCAGAATGTATTTGCCAAAATGCAGTGGCTCATTTACAAAGAAAGTTTGGGGGGAAGGGTGTGGAAAGAAAAATAATAGAAAATGGTTTTCCCAAGAAGAAGAGGTAATATCTTAAGCAGGGGAAAACATTGAAACAGCTAGTGCCACATCCTTGAACCAGTCACTAGGCATGTTTCATACCACACACACGAAAAGTAAAAGTTTAAAAAGGCAGGCCCATAAAAGGGAACTGTGTCAAGAAACTAATACATGATGGGAAGTTGACTGCTTTATTTATTTCCTTGACATGTTTTAGTTTAAACCCAGAACTAGGGAAATCAGAGGATTTAAATAGTGCATGTGCCTCTTTATGATATGTTGAATGCAAGCTAACCAACATGCATAATTTCTGCTACAGCCAAAATATAAACTTCAACAAAAATTTCACACATTCCAAGTTAGAAAGATCAAGCTGCATACAATAATTGGAGAAGGCCTGACAGGAGAGCTCCTTTCCACTTTGCAATTGACTGGATTGTCATTTGTGATGGCAGGAGAGCCAGCTACCTAATGAATAGACACAAAAAGGAGATCCCAATAGGTCTTTATTTAATATTTTTAAAAGCATGCAAGCAAAACTAAAAGAAATTATTTAAACCTTGGCTGCAGCCGATTCAATGGGTGATCTCAATTCATCAAAAGAAGATCTGAGACCAGCAGCATTTGCAAGTATCTTGAATCCGTTGTCTGCTGTTGTAACAGCGAGAAGATTCCCTTCCTTGTTGAATCTCAAGCGAGGAAGACCCTGACAGTTTATTTGGTGCAGTTGTCAATCCAACAGGCATATTACTGATAGTTGAAGACAGTCCACAAGACTACTAACAGGCCTAATGCCCTGCATGGCCTTGTTTTAATTTGAAGATAAACATGCATAGTTACAGTTAATTAGCTAGCAACTTGTTAGGGTATCACTTTAACCACTTTCCCACCATAATATTTGCTATTTGTTTTTTCCACCACTAAGGTCCATAAACAAAGAAATTGCCTAAATACAAATGTCACAGATATTGACATACATTATTAAAAAATCCACAAGATATTGACACATAATCCTATGTGTCATCATATTCAATCACTGAAGTGCATGACATTATGTTATTATAGTAAAAAATGTCACTTACCTTGTAGGATCCATGATTGAATGAAGGTTCGGCTGTATTGCTGAAATCTTATCTCGTCCAGCCTCCTTTTCCTGAAAATGTCAATGGCAGAACATAATATGACATATGAAAAATGATAAAAAGGATTCAAGACCAATAGTCAATACTTATTTGCAACAAGGTCAGTGTTTTATCTTCTTCTCTGAATCAGTTTGAGACTATTATCAGTAATAAATGGCTTTAATCAATAATACTGGAATTTTCATTAATAGCAAAAGGTTCATCTCAGCCACTCTAATTTTGTTTCTAAAGGACTTGGAACTTGCTTATTATGTTTACATAATTTCAAAATTCAATAAAATTTTTGGGTTTGCTTACTTGCTATTGTAAATTGTGATTACTGGGTTTAATATTAACTAAGCTAGCCTTTTAAATCTTTAGATAGCATTTCAAAGCATTAAATTTTTGGAAGGATATTATAGCATGAATGGTAAAGGACTTTCTCACAACAGAAAGAGGAAAAATTTTCTCTCACTCAAAACAAGTATTTTTTGTTGATGCTTGACACTGCCAGTTTCATCAACTACCACAATGACATCTCCACCACCTACTCCATGAATCTGATGAGACTGCCACCACTATGAAAAATTATGCTAGGAAGTGACCACATAAGCAGCAACTACATCACCTCCACCATCATCGGTCATTGCAACCATTAAGAACCAACACCACGATATATGTCATCGGCAACAACAACCAAGCCTTAGTCCCATATTTATTAAGGTGGCTAGGGGCCCTCATTAAACTTTATGTACCTCCCCTTCTAGCCATATAAGACTTGATCTTTTCATATGTAGGAAATTGAATGGCAACATTACTTATCCTGGCCAATGAAGGAACAAACCAAACAATGCCACTGTTTCAAACCAACAAAATATCATGACAAAAAGAACACAGCATGAATATTTTCTTTGTTGAATTACATGATGTGGAAAGCATGTTTTAGTAATCGCTTTGAGCAGAATATCATTTTGACAAATTTTCATTTTTATTTTATAATACAAGTAGTTTATTTGCAAACTCACATAATACACATCAAACTAAGGAAGAACTTACATGTACAATCCTCGAATGCCTTCCTCATGTGCTATCCTTGTCAATGCAGAAAGCGTATCTTTGTAAGGAATTACATCTTGCCTCATTCCCTATGCCTGAATGAAGATGAAAAAGAAATGAATATCCAAAACACCTCAATGAAACATAAACAAAATGTGATATATTGGGAAACTTGGGTATTACCAGCCATATCATATTATTACATTACAATATCATTTTATGAAAGACAACACATATTCTGACCAGCTTTCAAGCACAGTATCATCAACTCATGCCTTAGATTTTAAGACCACTTAAGACACTAAACCACAATACTACTAACCATTTTTAAGGCCCCTGGTTCAGGGTTTAGGGTTTAGGATTTAGGGACAGGACAGGTCATAGGTAGAAATCTTACTGACCAATAAAAACAATACTGCCATCCACTATAATTATATAAAAAAGTGAATATATATAAAGCTGAGTTTATATATGTTAATTTGTTGATGATATTCTTCTAATTGCTCCCCTTTCCTTAATTCGGCACCTTTCTATAATTTTTTCTTTAATGCCCTTATCTAAGTCAACCACTTTTCCCAAAATCAATTTGTCCATTGATATCATATTATCAACAAATCAGCATATATAAACTCTGTTTCCCATCTTACCATGTCAGGCTTATACAGCCCTTCATCTCGTATGGCAGGTTGCAAATTACAAGGATTGAAGATAAAGTTAAACTTATCTTTATGGAAGAGAGAGAGAGAGAGAGAGAGAGAGAGAGAGAAGGGAGAGACCAAATCATGTTGTCTGACGGTTAACAGAAAAGTGGGGTCTGGGTATAGAACTTAAAAGTGAGTTATTATCTTAAAGAAACAACTTGCCAGCTTAAAAGTGATTAAGCATCAACCACCAGGGGCTGCTATTGAATTAACATTTCTAGCAGTCTTCCACAGAATCTCCACTTGATGAATTCTAAAGAAACTTTCCTGTTAAAATAGGGATATAGAACTCAGTTTTAGCTTAGACATTCCTGCACATCTCTGAATGCCATGTCACAGCAAAGCTTAATCATTCTGACTAATAATGGATTCTGACAGTCAATAGTTTATTCTTTTTTCTTACTAGGCAAAACTTTCTTCTGACATTCACATAATAATCAAACTTACGAGCTCTTCAGGTAGGCAAATGCTTCTCTTTCTAATGTCTGAGAAAAAGTTTTGTTTTCCCAATTTCAAAATTGAAAATAGATAGATATTGTTGCAACTGGAAAAGACAATACCTAGTACTAAACACAGCTATAAAATGTATCTTCAAATGTCAGTTGACTGTTTAAAGGGGAAAAAAAGGTTGAAGAAAAAATTGAGCATGAAACCAGGTAAAATAATTTACTCAAACACAGCTACCATAGTTTCACATATTTACAGGCATTACAAACAGAAGCACATATATAAGAATGATTAATTATTTAAGTGTGAATAATTTTATTGAAATGAGACAAGGCATTACAAACAGAAGCACACCACAATAATCAGTAGACATAAATCACCACCAAAAAAAAAAATTTGGGTGCTTTGGAGTTAGAGCCGTTATTCTGAAGCTGAGAAGAATGCAATTGTGTCTTACATACTACAGTGTGACTACCAACTAAACAAATAACTGTCAAGAGAGGGCTGATTATATGCATGGCCAGTGCAACATAAAAAAAAAAGAAGAAAAAGGCAATTTATAGATTGAAGGAGCTAAAGGCATTAAAGAGAGGGCTGATTGGAGAAGAAGGATTTATGTAGCCTACCAAAAATAAAAGCACTATACATTGTCCAAAGAGTATTTAGTGTACACTCAAACATACTAGTCGAATTATGAACACTTCCTACAAAAATCTAATATTATACAATGTAGATTCTATATGATACTAAAGACATCTATGAATAGTCTTTTTTTTTTTTTTGATAGATATGTAAACTAAATGAGACTTTTTTTATAAGTAAGACTTAACTGAAGGATACAAATTTTAGATGCAAAGTTCCCTTGTTAAATGTATAACCAAATAATAAGAAAAGAAAGTGCATAACTTTTGCCCATGAGTTAGTTAATTTGCAAAAAGTACCTATCATTTGCTAGATTCCAAGCTTCCTGCCTTAGTTCTGGAGGTGTTTCGAGAACAGCAAGTTAGTTAGATATGAATTTATGAGGATGTTCAACATGACAAACAAATCCCATCTCTTTCAATATATGTCAGTCTTGAGGTTATGATATTTCTGTTAGAAAAATATAGGATAAAAAAAAAAAAAAAAAAAAAAAAGGGTGCTTTGGAGTTAGAGCCGTTATTCTGAAGCATAGAAGAATGCAATTGTGTCTTACATACTACAGTGTGACTACCAACTAAACAAATAACTCTCAAGATGTCTTCTGCATCGAATTATATGCATGGCCAGTGCAACATAAAAATAAAAAATAAAAATAAATAAAAAAAAAAGAAAAAAGAAAAAAAGAAAAAGGCAATTTATAGATTGAAGGAGCTAAAGGCATTAAAGAGAGGGCTGATTGGAGAAGAAGGATTTATGTAGCCTACCAAAAATAAAAGCACTATACATTGTCCAAAGAGTATTTAGTGTACACTCAAACATACTAGTCGAATTATGAACACTTCCTACAAAAATATAATATCATACAATGTAGATTCTATATGATACAAAAGACATCTATGAATACTGTCTTCTTTTTTCTTCTTTTTTTTTGATAGATATGTAAACTAAATGACACTTTTTTTATAAGTAAGACTTAACTGAAGGATACAAATTTTAGATGCAAAGTTCCCTTGTTAAATGTATAACCAAATAATAAGAAAAGAAAGTGCATAACTTTTGCCCATGAGTAGTTAATTTGCAAAAAGTACCTATCATTTGCTAGATTCCAAGCTTCCTGCCTCAGTTCTGGAGGTGTTTCGAGAACAGCAAGGTAGTTAGATATGATTCATATGAATTTATGAGGATGTTCAACATGACAAACAAATCCCATCTCTTTCAATATATGTCTTTCTGTTCTGTTCAAGTCAGTCTTGAGATCATGGTATTTCTGTTAGAAAAATATAGGACTATATAAGTGCAGAGACACCTGAAGTGCTAAAATTAACCGCCTATTCAGATAAAGCCATTATACTCGGTGGTTGCCAAAAAGAAAAAAAGAAGAAAAATTAAATTCTTGTGCCAAAGAAGAAAATGATAAACGGGTAATTCCATGGAAAAGAAGGTGGGTGCTTAACCTGTGAACCAATCTCCAAATGCTCTATCGGTAAGTTCTCCATCCTACACTCTATTCTGTGGAAAACAATAAGGACTTGTCTTGCTTTCCTTGGGCTTTTCTCCAGCTTTGATGCAAGCCACAAGCAGCTTGCAGCAAATTTCTACAAAAAATTATCATATCCCAGAAAATTAAGGGATGAGTTACATGGGCATAGAAGTTTTATGCTGTTTCAAGTTAGTAACACAACTATTATTCATTTTTTGCTAAGAAAATGTAAGAATAAAAATACATTCTGGAAAACAAGGACCTTGATTCAGTGAAGCTCAAGGCAACTGTTGGACTTGGTAGTGGTGAATTACGGATACAAAACTAGTGGTAAATTATCAGTTATCCCAAAGGCATAACTAATAGAAAACAGTGTATTTAATCGTCTAACAATAATTCTAACACTCCATGTATAATCTCAAACTCCCCCTTAAGAAGTGAGGCCCAACACATGTGATTTTTAACAATTTTAAAGAAATTAGGAGTGAAGGTAGGGTTCGAACTCATGACCACTTGCATTGATACCCTGATAAATCCCTAATTGTCCCAAAAATTTCAACTATTAGGAAATGGTAAATTTAACCATAATTCTAACAATTAGAACATCATGGATGCATTTCAAAGAACACTTTACTTTCCTACATTTATTCTCAATGTAAAAAGAAAATGATAAGAGACAACAATTAACCTTAACATTGAAGCGGTCAAACGATTTCTTGCAATAGAAACGATGGAATAGAACCTGCCCCGTCGCCACAGCTTCAGGTCTATAAGTACAAAGATTAAGGTAACATACTGAACCAAAAAAATTAAGAAAAGTAAACAATTTCATAAACCCAACATATAAAGAAATAAAAAATAAAAAAGAGGGTACAGTTTAAGCAAGATGCCACTTTCTTGGATGAGATCACAGCCATAGATTCGTAAGGTAGTTTCAGTATCTTCATCAATACTATCTTTCCTAGAAGATGAGTTCTTTAGATGCTCATCGGTTAAGTAGAAATTGTCAATCGCCGTGTATATCATTTGTTGTGATGGAAGTGAATAGCAATCACAAGAAACCAAGAAGAATTCTATACTAAAATAAACCGAAACCCCAGAATTGGAATTAGAATTAAACATTAAATTGATTAATAGAGGCTTTCTCTTAGTTTCTCGAACGCCTCCATTGTTGATACCTCTCTCTCTCTCTCTCTCTCTCTCTCTCTCTCTCTCTCTCTGTTTTCCAGAGCAAAAACAGAGGCTTTGTGCTCAACGGGATTTTTAATATAGCCTAATTTCTCAACGGTAACATTTTTTTAAAATTCAAAAAAATTTTGGACTTGGATCACTCGTATTTTCATTATGTTAAGCTTATGGGCCTTTTCTCGTTTTAACTTTTTAAGTGGTTGATCCAAGTGATTGATCCGCTGCTGATAGTTGGGTCCAACTCGAAGGCCCAATATTATTAAAAACTAAAAACTGAAATAAATGATACACGAGAGTATTTTCTAGCCCACTACAAAAATAAAATAAAATAACTAAATTTATTAGTATATTAAAAAAAATCTATGAAGTTAAATCAATGTTGATTTTGTGATAAGTTTCCACTTCCAGATTTTGATGATATCCCTTTGTTCATTGTGACAAAAAAAAGTGATAGTATAAGGAGGGTAGGATATTTTTGGTTAGGGGTACAATTTTTTTTTTTTTTTTGTTCATGTATTTAGCTATTGTAGGTGTAAATACATATATATTTTCCTTGTAAATACAAGGAAATTTTTAATTAGTAACTAGTTTATAGGCCCCCTAGTATCCGGTGAAGATAAATAAAAAATAGGGTAAAATATCATTTTCGTCCCTAAACTATCACAAAAGTTCGTTTTTCGTCCCTAAACTTTCAAAAGTTCGTTTTTCGTCCCTGAACTATCACAAAAATTCGTTTTTCGTCCCTAAACTTTCAAAAGTTCTATTTTCGTCCCTAAACTTTCAAAAGTTCTATTTTCGTCCCTAAACTTTTCCAAATGTATTGATTTTCGTCCCTCTCACATCAGCACACTGTCAAAGCCACGTCAGCACTCCATCAGACGGAGGGACGAAAATCAATACGTTTGGAAAAGTTTAGGGACGAAAATAGAACTTTTGAAAGTTTAGGGACGAAAAACGAACTTTTGTGATAGTTCAGGGACGAAAAACGAACTTTTGAAAATTTAGGGATGAAAAACGAACTTTTGTGATAGTTTAGAGACGAAAATGATATTTTACCCAAAACAAAAATGCATATTTTTGTGCAAGGATTATAGTTTTGTTTAGCAGAATCATCACGATTACATAGACAAATTAGGATTTTGACAAGATCCTTAGAAATATTATTTACTGAGTTTGGTTTATTCTTGAGAATTTTGTTTACAAAAAATTAATTTGATTCAATCTCATTTTAACATTTGAATATAGCTTGGGGATAACATGCAATTGTTTCAATTTTAAAAAATAAAAATCTATGTTATCAAAAGGGTCGTCAATGGGCCGGGTCGGGCTGGCCCGGCCCATTTTTGCTTGGCCCAAGGGCACAATGGGCTGGGCATAATGGGCTATTAACTAGTTAACGGGTCGGGTCGGGCTGGGCCAAAAGAGAAAACCCCAGCCCATGACCCTGCCCATGGGCAATGCCCATTTTGTTTTTAATGGGCTAGGTTACTAAGTTGGGCCTAATGGGCTACCCATGAGATTGTATTAGCATATTATTTTATTATTTTTAGAAATAAATAATCAATTTTTAAGAAGGAAATAATCAATCTAGTTTTTTTAAAAGGAAAGAATCAAAGAATTTAATACTTAATTACAATTTTTTTTATCGTCAAATCTATTTAATTTTTTTAAATAAGGCTTCAAATAGTTTTTTATTTTTATCTTTAATAAAAAAAATCAAATGGTTAATTCAAATTTGCTAGACTACTAGAAAAATATATATTTAGTAAACTAAGTTTAGCACAATTACTTTAAGTATCTTAGTGGTTGGGAAAGTTTTCTTAAAAAATTCTATTACAATATCTCAAGATCAATCCTTCGTACACTTTCTATATATTTTTGTTAAAAATTCTAAGTTATTGGACTGGGCAATGGGTTGGGCCAACGGGCTGGGCTACTGGGCTAGCCCACCGGGTGCCCATGGGCATAAAAACTAGCCCACGGCCTAACCCACTGGGCTAGTGGCCTACCCGTGGGCCTCAATAACAACGGGCTGGGCCGCCCATTAGCCCAATGGGCTGTCGGGTTTTTGGGTCAGCCCGTGGGCCATGGGCTATTTGATGACCCTCAAATTCAATTATTAATCTAACAGTTGCTCAAAATATCTAGAAGACTTTCGTTCATGAAAATCAAAGTCCAAATTCTGAATTAAGAAATACCTGTGCAAGAACCCATGACCGTGGGAAAAAGAAAAACCCTTCTGCCCCATCAAACAAACAAAGTGATCTTTTCAATTTTGACAAAGGAATACATAAGAATAGTCACAGACACAAAAAAAAAAAAAAAAAAAAAAAAAAAAAAAAAAAAAAAAAAAAAAAAAAAAAAAATT
>NW_027069487.1:2005688-2033416 GCF_002906115.3 Quercus suber | reverse complement strand
ACCAAAAAAAAAAAAAAAAAAAAAAACTGAATTAATTAGTGTGTGTGTGTGTATATATATATATATATGTATAAAATCACTTGTGTTTGAAGTGAAATAAAAGTTTATTTTTGTTTGCCATAAATAAATAAATAAGTCAATTTTTGTTATAGGTTTTCACTTCCAAATTATTGATGATATTTAGTGATTACCATTTGTCCATCATGAAAAAAAAGAGTAAGTGTAGGGAGCTAGGATATTGCAGACGTAAATACTTTTTTTTCTGTTGATATATATAGCTAAAGAGAGTTTTTTTTTTTTTTTTTTTTTGAGAAACCTAATGAAAGAGCTAGCTTAGACTATTGTGGGCGTAAATAATGTGTTTTTATTTACCTTGATATATATGCTATTTGAGTAGCTTTTACATAATCTATGGAGTTTAGAGTTTAGATTCTCTACCCATTTATTTTAATTTCATTGAGCTAAATTATTATATTTTAAATGCTAATTTAATTTATATATCTTTATATTGGCATTTGTGAACGACAACAAATGGAATTGTTACTTAATGATAATATATGCTACATGATGTTTTGGAGTTTTCTTGTTGAGGCAATTCCAAAACTTTTTTACATGGTGAATGAACTGATGAAATTTATTAAGTATGAACAGATTTGAATTGTTTTGTGTATAAATACTTGAACAAGTTTTATTTGTTTATGTATGAACAAGTTTATGACATAAACAAGCTTATAAAATATGTGGAACTTATTTCATTCACCATGTATGAACATGATTTTTTTATGTATGATGTATTGTTATTGTATGGATAATTGGACTTTTTCTTTTATGAATACTTGATAGATGGACAATTGGACATTTAACAAGTTGCTAGCTAAATAATTAGAGTTTAAGCTTGTCCATGTAATTGGACAGCTTGCTAAATAAATAGAGGTTTTTATTTGCTTGAAGTTTTGATTAGGTTGATGTATGGATATTGAACTTGAAAGCCCAAGTTTTTTTTTTTTTTTAAATATATATTTTTTAATTTTCAAACCAATTGAATCAACCTCATAAAACCGCACTAATGTAGGTCTAAAAATTGACAGTTGGTGGTGTGTATCGGTTCCGATTATGGAAAAATTGGTACTTATCAATTCAGTTATCCAAAAAAAAAAAAAAATCAATTTAACTGAACCACGCACGTCCCTTGTTATAGACTTTAGTATTATAATAAATAGATACCCTTAACTTTATGTTTCATTAATTTATTACATAAAATTTGATATTGTAACAGTAAGACCTCCTTAACATTTTAATTTTTTTTTTCTCCAATTTATTACATAAAAAACGTACTAAACTTATATTGCTCCGCTGCACCCCACCATGAATCTATGCGTCAAGACACACCTGCACACCTATATGCTACTATTCTAATAGCCTAAATAAATCCTATATCCTGCTATTTTTTTATTGTCATATTTTATTGTTTCTAAATTCTATTATTATTATCATTTGCTAAATCTCTTTCATCTAATATTATATATGCATCCATTCTCATGTACCTATATATCATTTAGTTTTATTTTATTGAATTTATAAAATTTGATATTGTAGCAGTAAGACCTCCTTAACATTTTAATTTTTTTTTTCTCCAATTTATTACATAAAAAACGTACTAAACTTATATTGCTCCGCTGCACCCCACCATGAATCTATGCGTCAAGACACACCTGCACACCTATATGCTACTATTCTAATAGCCTAAATAAATCCTATATCCTGCTATTTTTTTATTGTCATATTTTATTGTTTCTAAATTCTATTATTATTATCATTTGCTAAATCTCTTTCATCTAATATTATATATGCATCCATTCTCATGTACCTATATATCATTTAGTTTTATTTTATTGAATTTATTTATTTTTATTTATACAATATATTTGTATTTGTGCTGTAATGTGTTAGATTGTTAAGAAATTTCTATACGGTTATTGAAATAATTTTCTTTGTTAAGTAGATTATTTCTATATGATTGTAATTTTTTTTTTTTTAAGAAAACGATAATAGACTTTATTCAATTAAATCACTTTGTACAGTAGGGAAGAGGAAAGATGAGCATTCTTCATTTCTTCTAACTAAACAATGGCTTCCTCATTCTCTTTTGCAGCACTAACTAATGCTAATGCAGCACGATTACATCACAAAGGTATACTATGAAAAGAAATAAAAGAAAAACTATCTCTAATTAAACCAATGTCTTCAATAATCCAAGCAGCTTCTAAACAGCAAATTCTATCTGAATTCAAGAAAAACTATATGATTGTAATTTGTTGGATTATTTTAGTTATCTCAATATATATATATGACAAATGTTTCCCCTTTTTTTTTTGGCAAATTTTCAAAATATAAACGTATTATACACGTAAGATACATATATTGTTATTTTCCCATTTACGTATTTTTCTGCCGAATTTTTAAAACATACTTATTAAAAAGATGTTGAATTATATCCATCTGTAAACTTATCATATTATACTCATAACGTATTTTACTAACTATGCTACCAAACGTCTGAGCCATTAACCTAATTTGCCTTTGGTATATGTTATGGGTAATGTTTATGGGAAAGTATTAATTTGGTACTTTAAAAAAAAAGTTGAAATAATATTAATTTATATATATATATATATGGACAAAGTTTAGCTACAAAATTAATTGCAGCTCAGAGCTACATCATTACTCAATATCTTTTTATTGGAGATGAATTTTGACAAATCCACCATTGGATTACATCATTTTCTTATGTCCTTCACACTTGCAAAATTTCTAAAAACTTAAAGATCAATAGCTATGTTATAAATAAATTGTTTAAATTGCAAGTTTTCGCAGTTTAAAATTATACATAAAATATAAGCTTATAAATCATATAGTAAATAATATCCGATTGACACAAAATTTAAAATATGTATTGAGAGTATAAAGAACATGCAATTCAACAATTAGATTTTCAAAATATGTAGTAATGTTTATTTTATTGAGTAAGATTGTAGCCTAATTTTGTCATATATATATATATATATATAATTTTAGTAACTAATATTAATTTGTTAATAGAATATTTTATGAGTATTACAAAAGTAATAAATTTATTATATAATATGTGCAAAATAGTAATTTAAACAAATTATAATATATTCTTGTAAGGACCCGATTTGCAGCCCAAGCCCAAAATGTAAGGGATGTTGACTTAGTGAGTCAAGTACAATAAATTTGTAGAGAGTTGGTCAAAGAACTAAACCCTAATGAACTTGACAATGGCTAGTATGGATTCGGAATATGATCAAGCAAGAACATGGTGATGAAGAACAGAAACAGTAGGCTGCACAACTCGGCTTTGATGGGCTGAAAGTGGTAGCGAAGGCCTGAAAGATAAACAAAATATCAAAGGAGATCGGGGTGGACCGGCCTAAGACCCTCCGATGACTAAGTTAGTATCTTCTCTCGAATGGAGTTCTAACTGTATTGGGAGTAAAAATCTCAGAATTTCATACCTTTGTTTAGTTCAGACCGATCCTTATATAGGGAACTTTGGGGCGGTTTATTGGTTCAATAACTTCCCCCAAATTTGTGGAATCCAGACATAACTTCCTCAACGGCTAGAGAAATCATAACCGCCGCTGGAAGATACATACTCAGGAGGAATTGGCGGCGATGAACACGGGTTGATTAACCGCTCTAGAATTTGCTAAGTGTTGCCTGGTCGTCCATGTGCAATGCTTATGGACAACTCTTTGTTATGCCGTCGTGTGGTCGTTCATGTGCAATGCACATGGACGACTCTTTCGACTTGATTACGAGTTTTATTCAATTGGTAAATACTCAGGGACGACATCTTTGGACAAATCCGAGATGGCCTGGTCGTTTGGCTAATTGGTCATTATGGACGACTCCTCTGAACAAACCATAGATGTAATTTTTTGTTATCCCATCACATGGTACATAGAATTGAATGAACTCACTGTCCGAGGAGGTAAATATCCATACAAATCCATTAAATTGATTACAAATATCATTTTGATTACTACAGTATTCTCTCTTCTTCTTTTTTTTTATCCCCTTCTCATGGAGGGTCTTTTACATTATATAGATCATCTTGGACCATCTTGATCCTACACTTGTTGATCATTTGAGTCATTACTTGAGTATCTGTCCCATCAAACACCCTCTTTGGTTTTATGTAATTTGTGGTAGCTAAGGCAATACTGTTCAGGGGTTTTTTTCACATAAATGCGGCCAGAAAAGTAGCTGCAGTACATTTAATACAATGGTAGCAGCTTTCCCTTAGATACTTTTGGGCTCCCTTCCTTCTCATGTGTTTATGAGGCACGTCCCTATCACTGGAGCTTCTTGGAAGGTCACTTTGATCTATAGGATTTACATCTGATTTATGTTTAGCTTATTTGAGGAGATATTCCTCCTCGGATCAACTTCTCATTTGCATCTCGCTTATTAAGTCCTGAGTTTGAACCATTCATTTCTATTTGTTCGTCCTCAGACTACTCATGCCCTCGACCAAGGCCTAAGGCCCAATATATGATTTGGGCCCTTAACCCAACAATTCCCTATCAATATTCTTTTCACTTTTTCATCTTTTATACCATCTTTTCACTTTTTCATCTTTTATACCAAACACATATGATGGAAAACTATCTTTTCAATCATCCCAACATTTTCCATCTTTTCATTTTTTTTCATCCTTCCAACTAAGCAAAGTTTAAAATTTATTTTAAGCTATCGGAATTTGGAAGAATATTGGAACTCTAGTGGCGAAAGGGAGGAGCTAAAAATTCTCAAATAGCCTTTTACGTAGTACTAGTCACTTTGATTTCATTATATAAAAATAATTCTATGTCCGTATGCTTCTTCTATAGTAAATCACATAGTAAAATCGAATAAGAATCTCATAATGCTAAAGTTTGTGTTACTGCTCATTCATCAGTAAGTGTTGCCATTCTAGAATTATGTCATTGGCTGAAATGATACAAGCAGGCCCATGATGCAACATAAAAATACCCAACCTCATTTGAATTGCGGAATTTCCAAGTAAAATTATCTAACCTAATTCATGAATAAGTAAAGAGAAGGATGCAAAGGTTTTAGCCTTTAGGAACTTCTTGTTCATCTCTTGTTTGGCTTGTTCTTAACAGGACGGCAGAGGTGGTCCTTTGGTGCATGACATCCATAGACTACACTCCAAGAGGCATGGTATCTCAAAAAAAAAAAAAATATATATATATATATATGACAAATGTTTCCCCTTTTTTTTTGGCAAATTTTCAAAATATAAACGTATTATACACGTAAGATACATATACTGTTATTTTCCCATTTACGTATTTTTCTGCCGAATTTTTAAAACGTACTTATTAAAAAGATGTTGAATTATATCCATCTGTAAACTTATCATATTATACTCATAACGTATTTTACTAACAATGCTACTGAACGTCTGAGCCATTAACCTAATTTGCCTTTGGTATATGTTATGGGTAATGTTTATGGGAAAGTATTAATTTGGTACTTTAAAAAAAAAGTTGAAATAATATTAATTTATATATATATATATATGGACAAAGTTTAGCTACAAAATTAATTGCAGCTCAGAGCTACATCATTACTCAATATCTTTTTATTGGATATGAATTTTGACAAATTTACCATTGGATTACATCATTTTCCTATGTCCTTCAGACTTGCAAAATTTCTAAAAAATTAAAGATCAATAGCTATGTTATAAATAAATGTTTAAATTGCAAGTTTTCGCAGTTTAAAATTATGCATAAAATATAAGCTTATAAATCATATAGTAAATAATATCCGATTGACACAAAATTTAAAATATGTATTGAGAGTATAAAGAACATGCAATTCAACAATTAGATTTTCAAAATATGTAGTAATGTTTATTTTATTGAGTAAGATTGTAGCCTAATTTTGTCATATATATATATATATATATAATTTTAGTAACTAATATTAATTTGTTAATAGAATATTTTATGAGTATTACAAAAGTAATAAATTTATTATATAATATGTGCAAAATAGTAATTTAAACAAATTATAATATATTCTTGTAAGGACCCGATTTGCAGCCCAAGCCCAAAATGTAAGAGATGTTGACTTAGTGAGTCAAATACAATAAATTTGTAGAGAGTTGGTCAAAGAACTAAACCCTAATGAACTTGACAATGGCTAGTATGGATTCGGAATATGATCAAGCAAGAACATGGTGATGAAGAACAGAAACAGTAGGCTGCACAACTCGGCTTTGATGGGCTGAAAGTGGTAGCGAAGGCCTGAAAGATAAACAAAATATCAAAGGAGACCGGGGTGGACCGGCCTAAGACCCTCCGATGACTAAGTTAGTATCTTCTCTCGAATGGAGTTCTAACTGTATTGGGAGTAAAAATCTCAAAATTTCATACCTTTGTTTAATTCAGACCGATCCTTATATAGGGAACTTTGGGGCGGTTTATTGGTTCAATAACTTTCCCCAAATTTGTGGAATCCAGACATAACTTCCTCAACGGCTAGAGAAATCATAACCGCCGCTGGAAGTTACATACTCGGAAGGAATTGGCGGCGATGAACACAGGTTGATTAACCGCTCTAGAATTTGCTAAGTGTTGCCTGGTCGTCCATGTGCAATGCCTATGGATAACTCTTTGTTATGCCGTCGTGTGGTCGTTCATGTGCAATGCACATGGACGACTCTTTCGACTTGATTACGAGTTTTATTCAATTGGTAAATATTCAAGGACGACATCTCTGGACGAATCCGAGATGGCCTGGTCGTTTGGCTAATTGGTCATTATGGACGACTCCTCTGAACGAACCATAAATGTAATTTTTTGTTATCCCATCACATGGTACATAGAATTGAATGAACTCACTGTACGAGGAGGTAAATATCCATACAAATCCATTAAATTGATTACAAATATCATTTTGATTGCTACAGTATTCTTTTTTCTTTTTTTTTTAATCCCCCTCTCATGGAGGGTCTTTTACATTATATAGATCATCTTGGACCATCTTGATCCTACACTTGTTGATCATTTGAGTCATTACTTGAGTATCTGTCCCATCAAACACCCTCTTTGGTTTTATGTGATTTGTGGTAGCCAAGGCAATACTGTTCAGGGGTTTTCTCCACATAAATGCGGCCAAAAAAGTAGTTGCAGTGCATTTAATACGATGGTAGCAGCTTTCCCTTAGATACTTTTGGGCTCCCTTCCTTCTCATGTGTTTGTGAGGCACGTTCCTATCACTGGAACTTCTTGGAATGTCACTTTGATCTATAGGATCTACATCTGATTTGTGTTTAGCTTATTTGAGGAGATATTCCTCCTCGGATCAACTTCTCATTTGCATCTCGCTTATTAAGTTCTGAGTTTGAACCATTCATTTCTATTTGTTCGTCCTCAGACTACTCATGCCCTCGACCAAGGCCTAAGGCCCAATATATGATTTGGGCCCTTAACCCAACAATTCCCTATCAATATTCTTTTCACTTTTTCATCTTTTGTACCAAACACATATGATGGAAAACTATCTTTTCAATCATCCCAACATTTTCCATCTTTTCATTTTTTTCATCCTTCCAACTAAGCAAAGTTTAAAATTTATTTTAAGCTATCGGAATTTGGAAGAATATTGGAACTCTAGTGGCGAAAGGGAGGAGCTAAAAATTCTCAAATAGCCTTTTACGTAGTACTAGTCACTTTGATTTCATTATATAAAAATAATTCTATGTCCGTATGCTTCTTCAATAGTAAATCACATAGTAAAATCGAATAAGAATCTCATAATGCTAAAGTTTGTGTTACTGCTCATTCATCAGTAAGTGTTGCCATTCTAGAATTATGTCATTGGCTGAAATGATACAAGCAGGCCCATGATGCAACATAAAAATACCCAACCTCATTTGAATTGTGGAATTTCCAAGTAAAATTATCTAACCTAATTCATGAATAAGTAAAGAGAAGGATGCAAAGGTTTTAGCCTTTAGGAACTTCTTGTTCATCTCTTGTTTGGCTTGTTCTTAACAGGACGGCAGAGGTGGTCCTTTGGTGCATGACATCCATAGACTACACTCCAAGAGGCATGGATCAATGACAAAAGTGACCATCCTAATAGGAAAAGTCCAAGTTGATCACAAAGGGGTACCAAGCAAGTGCAGAAACTTAGATTACTAAGCATCAGAATTAGATGGTGACCGGACAGTCTTGACCAACCAATGACCGCAATAAAATCAAGAAAAAAGAGGAACAAAATTAAGACATTGAATGTTGTTGCAAATGCTTCATTGCCGACCAAGAAGTTCTAAATTCTAAAGATCAGAATCGGTACACGTTTCATGTGTTGAAGAGCCCCTGCTCACGATGTTATGTCACACACACAAGCTACTATGCCATGAAGAACGAAATTAAAGGGAAGGAAACTATCAGCCAGTTATTAGTCTCCCAAAACAAAATCCCAACATTTAATAAGCAGTCTGTATTAGCTGAACTTTAGACCCAAGAGAAATTCTCCTTTATTTGGTCATACAGATTTTTTTTTTTTTTTTTTTTACTTTAAATTTATCTTCTCCCCACTACTTTGTGGGTTGGCCGAGGCACTCAAGTGAAAATCAAGGAAGGTATCAAGTAGAACAGACAAAGTAGCTAATATCTGATATAAGAATTATAGATGTCCTATTATCATCATTAGCGACAATGATATCTCCCAGTGCTAGATTTCCATTATAGATAAGCTCAACTACCACCATGCTTCAAATCTTTAGGTTTCCAGGGAGCAGTCTCCAATTATATGTCTAGTAAATGCCTACTTGGTGCATCCACTTCGTTTATCCATTCAATCTGATTCATAAGTACATGGCCAATGAAGGCATGCCCCACCAACCACACTTCCAATTGCCAAAACACTCAGCTACAGGGAAGTTTATGCTTATAGTGGAATTCCCCTAACAAATATAGACACCACAAATTCTTCTTTACGTAATGTTAAAAGGACGCAACAAATTCTTGCTAACTGTGCACTTCTGGCTGCTCCAATCAAATCACAGAAAATGATAGAAGCAGCAAAACCATTTTTCCTTTGCTTTAACTTAAAAATCACAGATGCAACATCACTAGGGTGATGTGGCCGACATGCTTGACTGATAAGAATCTGTTTGCACATACTTGTTGGGTTTGCATATTGGACTTGCTAGTTGGTGAAATAAGCTATCGTGTGGAAGAAGAAAATTTTAGTCCAACCCTCCATCACATACAGAGACAGGCACAGCCATTATTCTGAACTCGAAAAATTCCCATTGTTTCAAGTATATTATAGCCAATCCTGCTTGACTGATAAGAATCTGTTTGCACATACTTATTGGGTTTACATATTGAACTTGCCAGTTGGTGAAATAAGCTATCCTGTGAAAGAAGATAACTTAGTCCAACCCTCCATCACATACAGAGACAGGCACAGCCATTATTCTGAACTCGAAAAAATTCCATTGTTTCAAGTATATTCTAGCCAATCCTCAGAATATTTGAAAGCTAGTTCTTCACAGTAGGATGCGTTATCTTTATGACACTGATCAGGAAATGACACGTTTTGACTCTCTAGATGCTTCCTTCTTTAGCATTTTTCTTTCCACGAATGGAATATACTTTTTCACATGTAAGTTAAAAAATTGAGAATCTGCGTTCTCACTTTACCACATCCACAGGTAATATCATCTCTGTTGTCCTAGATTCTTCTTAGAAGATCTAAGCTTAAAAAAAGAACAACTAGAATCAGAGCAAGTCTCGAAGATGGTGCATTTAGGACAAGCATAAATCCATAATCTTTAACCAGAAGCAACATTAACCCAAGAACCGCATGGAATTTACTGTTATCCGTCATTGCCACTAACCATTTATCATCTCGATCAAAATCCACGTCTTTATATCTGAGATGTCTCCAATTATATAGCAAATTATGAGTTTTGCATGGTGCAATTTGCAGATTTCACCCTCATTGCGAGAGATTCAGATGGTAACATTCAAGATAAATCCAACAAATTGCTTTTATTTTCATAACAAATGCAATAACAAATTCATTGGAAAAAAGAAAAAGGTACATGATACTTCTACACATTGGAGGATCATATAGGGCACCAAAAACAAGTACAGTTCAAACCCTTCTTCACTGAGAATCAATCGGAATGTCGTTGCATGTTTAGTGTATACATAAAAAATTCAACCATGTGAAAAACGCCCTATAAGTGCTTATTGGTTTTTCCAGAGCAAATTGTATTATTTTTGTGAACATTCTCTAATCTGTTTTTCTAAATCATAGGGAAATACATATATCAAACTTAAGCTAACTGCTCACCACCATTCATCATCCTTTCAAAACACATAAGATATGGTATTACTATAAATTTTTTTGTCTGTAAATTTCAATGAAAGAATTTGTAAATGTTTCCAAAAAAAAATGGGAACATATATAAGAAGGGAAGACAACAACATGACGTGGATGTTACCACTACAAGACAGGCACTGAAATGGACATTGGCACTGATACATCACCAGCAAAACTCGAATCCCTGTTTGCAGCTGCTGAGTTGCCTGCAAATGCATATCCTACACCCAATCCACCAAGATGTATGGCTGCATTCTCACATCTCTGAAACACTCTAGCAAGTGAAGCTGCCTTTCTTCTTGCCCGCTTTGTACCTGTAAATAGCAGAGTCTGAAGCAACCCAGCCAACATTGGGGACTTAACCACCCTCTCAGTGGCAGCTGTTCCACCACTACGGCATAACTCAAGTAATGCTGCCACTGCATTTTCTTTTCCCCTTGGCGTTCCACAACGCATCATTGCTATCAACCCCGCCACTGCCATTTCCTCTTTCCCAACTGCTTCTGCCCCAACTGGCTGCCGAACAATCAAGGCCAATGCACCGGCTGCTTCCTCAGCAACCCCTTCGTTTCCCAATGCCCCTACCAATGCCGTTACAGCCCCTGCCTCTATCATTCTCACACAATTATCTGTGTGTGTTGACAGATTAAATAAAGCCGTCACAGCATCCTTCTTTCCTCTTGGAGTCCCGTCTCTCAACAGCCCTGCCAGGGCTTCAACTGCCCCTCCCTCATCTGCTATTCTCTTCTTATAGTCGTGAACCGCAGAGAGGCTGAACAATGTTGCCGCAGCATTTTCCCTTGCCTCTGTCGTGTGCCCAAATCTCAAAACTTCAACAATAGATCCCAAACACCCTTCCTCATCCATAATTCGACTTTTATTCTTATCATATATCGACAAATTAAGCATTGCAGTCACAGAATTCTCCTGTGCAACAGGGTTCACAGACAAAAGTAGCTTCCGAAGATGGGGAATCGCCCCAGCTTCCGCAATAAAAGCCCTGTTCTCCTTCCCTGTCTTCGCCAACAAACGTATCTCACGAGCAGCAACAGTCATCCCGCCCTCCGACCCATTTGCTAGCTGTTGAATGAGAATTGCCGCAGTAGCTCTATTGGCTTCAAGTGCAGCCCGGGTAGGAGCAGCCGCAGCAAAGCCTTCAGTGGACGCATCCATGGTCTCCGGCGGATCAAGAGGAACTCCATGAGCAATACACCACTGCATGATCAAACTCCTCAAAGCCCGATTAGGAACAAGCCGATTATGTACAAGCATTTGCCCCGTTTTCGGGCAATTACAATGCCCTTCTTCCATCCACCTAGCTATAGAACTCCTCTCATACGTCTGTCCTGTTGAAATAATCACAGGGTCTCGCATCAAATCCAACGAAATCGGACAACAAAAGTCCTTGGGTACCGTTATAAACGTCTCAGCAATCTCCTGAGTAATCAAACCTTTCCTAGGCCTCCTTAAACACCCAAACCCCAATCCCACCTCATCTTCCTCAAACCCAAACAACAAAAACCTACAATACCTGGTAAGGGCAACAAACCCATTAAGCACAGACACGGTAGGCTCCACATCTCCTTCGTGATTCACAATCTGTTCTTCCAAGAACTCAATCTCAACTCTACAACTCTTAGCATCTTTGATCCCCAAACTCCCCACAAAAAAAGACCTTAACTCCTCCGAATTCGGAACCTCCCCTTTCTCAAACACGTCGAGGAAATTGAAAAACCGAATCCTAAAGGACTCATCGTTCTTATCAATGAACAGCCTAGACCTCCTCGCCTGTCTCTGCAACAACTCAACCTGTTCCCTAACGTCGTCGCTCAATTCGACAACATCTTTCAATGGAAAAACATCCAAAAGGGTTGAAATTTCTTGACTCAGATCATGGAAATGGCCTGAAATCGAATGGTTTTGAAGCAAAAGCCACAACTTACTCGATTTGGCGCAGTAATGGAGGAGTATCTTCGAGCGGTAGAGAAGCAAGTAGAGCTCTTTGAAACAGAGCAAAGCCGTTGAAGGCAAAGTCGATGAAGCCGAAGCTGAGGTTGATTTTGACGTGGAGGTCGAGTCCTTGAGATAATCTAAGAGGACGAGAAACACCTCGATTTTTCTGATGAGAGAGCGCGAGTTCTTGCGCTGGAAATGGAAACACTTGCCGGAGAATTTCGATACGAGGTCGTTGGAGATCGCCGCTAGGGTTTGTACCAAAGCAACGTCCGTTAAATCAACCGGAGCTAAGAACGCTTCCAACGACGGCGATCTCCGCCTCCGTAACGACGAAAATATCGCCGCCGTTGCCATTTCTAAGAAGAAGAAGAAGAGAAATTGTATAATAAAAAAATTAAAAAATTAAAAGGATCCACAGGATTGTTTGTTGTACCAAATATTGCAAATTTGGTAATGGAAAACCGAAAAGACAGCAACAATATATGGAACAGTCTTTTGTTGTTGGTGTTGCTGTTATTGATGTTGTTGCTGTTTTTGTTATTGTGGTTGAAGCTGAATCTTCAAACTTCAAAGGCTTGGAAAAGGAAAAGGAATTCCGGGTCTTTTTAATTTTGGGGAATCCGCGTTTTTGAGAGGAAAAAGGGACTGAATTTCCAAGGCTTTAATTTTATTTATTTATTTTCTTTTTGAGGGGTTTTCGTTTGTGTGTAGGAATTTTATTTTCAATGCAAAATGGCAGCCTTGGATGAAAACGACTTTCATCAATGTTGGGTTTGACGGATAATTATCCAGATTCCTGTCCATTCATTTCTTCTACACTCTTTTTTTTTTTTTTTTGGGTGTCCAAAAAGGGTAGGCTTTGTGGGTTTAAATTACAAAAATGGGATTTTTTGTGTGATTTTGATAAGAGATATGGTGTGAGGTCAGCTTGTCAGAGTGTCAGTCAGACCATAAACTTTTTTTTCCTCTCTCTCTCTCTCTCTGCTTTGGTTTTGAGGATGGATCAGGAATTGAGTTTTTCCGTACTTTGACTTTAATAAGCCCATAGTTTTTTTCTACTATTTACAGCATGTACGTTACTCAACCAACAACTCTTTTTGTTTTATATCCTTCTTTGGATCCCGTAGCATCTTTGATTTTTGAATTTGTTCTAAAATTCGGTTTTTTTTTTTTACTTTTTCTTTTTTATAGGATCCAAGCACATTTATAGTATTCCTTAATAAATTATTTTTAGAAATATTTTTACACCGAAAATGTATAAAAAGTTATTAAAAAAATAAGTTATATTTTTTTTTGCATAAAAAGTTTTTTAAAAAAATATCTTAAGCCAATTTTCTTAAAAGATATGTAACTTTTTGTTTATTTTTATTACTATTTATATAATTTTAAAATAAAATAAATCAATGAAAATAAACTCATCTAAATACATTTCCTCTAATGCTTTTTGATTGAATTGATAATTGATAACAAGCTGAGCAAGGTAATGTATAGATATATCAAAATATATTCCCTCCACCATTAATGCTTTGATTGAATTGATAGGAAATTGAGAAGGGTAACGTATATATCAAATATTATTTAGAGCAATGATCGTCATGCCACGTATTGAGGATTTGGAAAAAAATTTAGGTAGTCTCAAAGTATAGTGAAATGATACTTCCTCCCATCACATTCATGGTGGACTTCACCATGAATTTAATGAGCGAACTCCACCATAAATATGAGAAGAGGAAGCATCATTTTCCGTACTCTGGGAGTATCTAAGAATTACTCGAGGATTTGAATTCACAATCTAAAAAATTATAAAATATTAAAGATGTTATAAATTTACAAGGCTTACTAATTGACGTGTCAATAATTGTAATTGATGTTACTTCAATGATATAGTATATAAATAAGAAATTGTTTTTTTTTATAATTGATTATACATCAATTTATAATGTTTATAGATTAAATTTTATAAATTTGATGTATAATCCAAATTAAATGAATAATTTAAGTCAACACAAAAATAATTTATAATATTTTTGGTTCTAAACTTACAATAATTTATCATCATCTTACCATAGATGTGATGAACTTGAACTTTTTATTTTTTTATCTTTTTTCTAGTGTTTATATATAAGGTTAAATTTTTGTGAACCATGATAATATAAAAAAGGTACAATAATATTTCAAAGTAGGGAGTAATTATTCAATACTACGGGCACAACGTTATCATTCATATGAGAAGAATGAGTGCAATTATCAAATATTAAATGAAAATAATAATTTTTCCAAAATATCCCTTTGCCCCTAGCTCATATATGGCTATCTATTTTTGTTCCTTCCTTTGAAAGTGATAAATTCTTGTGTCATACCCACAAAGAATGTGGTTTTAGATTTTTTTTTTTTTTTTTTTTTTCCTTTCTTTCTTTTTTCCTTTTAATGAGCATACTTTACGTATTAAAAGAACAATCTGAATAAATCCATAAACTTCTAGATTCCAACATAGGTGAGGTCTGTTTAATTTGTACCCTGTGAGTGTTATCAATGGGGCTCTCTGTTTATGTCTGATCTTAGGCTTAGAGGAACATGATTACTTTTCCCTTTTAACCCTATAATAAATTAAAAAAGTGGGCATAGGATTATTTTTGTTTTCAAGGGTTGACCAAAAACCAAAGGGAATGGAGGGACCCACTCTAACTTTTTATTAGTCGCGTGGTGATTATCGGGGACGTATTAGCTGGGTTTTGAGAGAGTAAATTGTCCTTTCTGCCAAAATTTTCCCACTTTGACTAAAACGTTAAAAACGGCCAAAACACAAGTTGACCGACCTCCAAATTAAAACCCACCACACCCTCTTTCTTTTCTTTTTTTGTTTTGTGGTGAAAACTGAAAAGTAGAAATGACCAAAACATGAGGAGATGACGCGGAGGAGTACTATTCTACGTAAAGCTAATACGAAATTCAGAAAATGAAGAAATGATTTTTGGTGAAAGTTTTCCGAGAACTGAGAAGAAAGTTCTGGAATTACCTAAAGTTTTTGTCATGAGCATTTTTTTTATTATAATTCTTGTTTAGATGTGGAGAATTTCAAGTGAAGTTTTGGAATTTAATTTTTATTGTTCTTTGTGTTCCTCATTGAGATTTATTTGTGTTTAATTTCTAAAAAATAAAAGAAATTAACATCTTTTTTTCTTTGAAATTTTGGTTATTTTGTCCTCTTGTTTAAATTATTATACCCAATGACTTAAATCAGGTTCGATCATTCACTTGAAAAGTGGTGTACGAATGCTTTCATGGGATTCCTCAATCGATAACAATTGAAAGAGTTTACTCACCCGAAGGGATTGACGGTTTGGCCCCAACTCAAGTTCAACCAACAAGATATGGGAGAGATAGTACTACTAAATCATGAGACTTTTGTCTTTTAATATATATATTTTCAACCAAAATGTGAAGATTTTTTTTTTTTTTTTTTTTCAAACTCTCTGAATACTTTTACATACCTAAACCCAATTAAAATTTTGGAATTTTATCTAATACTTATCATCCCATTTATATCAAGAAAATTTAAACCCATCTATTTATCTTACAATAAGTTGAGTTGAATTTATTAAATTTGAACATATAAAATATTATTTGACTAAATTTAATCATTAATAAATATTTTTACATGAAATTTAGTAATACTTATAGAATGATCCAAGCATAATTAACCAATATAGCTATTCAATTATGATAATTATTCATTATGTTCAAACCACTCAATTTTTTTTTTTTTTAAATCTAATACAACATAAAACATTCTAGATTATAATTTTAGTACCTATGGTGTAAATCCCATACCCTTGGGTGTAAACATGTGAACACAAACCCACCACAAACCTAATTTAAACATTCCAAACCCAAATGATGCCATCCCTAACTACAACCAAATAAAATCTAAGCAAATCTGGTCAGGACGTACTGACTTCAACTCTTCATATTTAACCTTACTTCTTTTCCAGTATTTTAGGGGAAAAATTCAAAAGATTAAATCTATAGCAGAATTTAACTATTGCATTTTTACAACATTTATAATTGACCCTCTTTGACTTAATGTCTTATTTTTCTTTTCTTTTTCTTTTTTTACCTCTTTTATCCTTAATTTTTATGATTAATAATTCTATCCTTAATTCTTACAATTAATAATTTTTTAATATAGAAACTTTTTCCACACCGTTTAAGTAATTATTAATTATTCTAATATTTTATAGTTTTTTTTAATACACGATAGAAATTCTATTTTACCTTAATCTAAATGTATATGTATGTGAAACTTCCTTCTGAAAACTTGAACCTCAACCCTTACTTCCCACACCCTACAATCACTTATACTTGTGGAGTGACTGTCACACCAAGGATGCGCAGTGGTAATATTTTATAGTTAAAAGTGCTTCGAAAGCTCCCTTAATAGTATTTAATAGAATTTTTTAAAAATATTACTCTAATTATTAATAATTTAATTACCTTTATCTTTGAAGCTTAGATCAATAAGATTTTTTTTTAAGTGCCAAATACTCTTTAAGCCTATTATACTTAACAAATTTTGTTCACAATATTAAAATATCAGGCTAGTTTTCCTTCTTCTTCTTTATTTTATTTTTTAAAATTATAACAATATCATAACTATTTTTCTTTTCCTCACATTTTCTTTCTGTGTTTCTATTTTGTGCTACACTTCAAAGTTAGCTATAGATTTTTTTTTTTTTCATTTTCTTTATTTTAAAAAAATTGCATTAAATAAATTATTATTTAAATTCTTCCAATTAAAGATAGCTTTATTTTATATATATAATAATGATAGCCTTATTGTATGTTGGAAGTCATGTATTTTGTATAAGTTGTTAAGGAATTTAATAAATTAATATTTTTGATAGTTAATTAACCGTGAGCCTTTATAAGTGGTAGAGAAATTCATATATATATATATATATATATATATATGTTGTTAAGGAATTTAATAAATTAATATTTTTGATAGTTAATTAACCGTGAGCCTTTATAAGTGGTAGAGAAATTCATATATATATATATATATATATATATATGTACGTATATATATAGTCATTTTAGCCAAGAGCTTTGTATTTCAGTAATATTGTTTTTTTTCTTTTTATAAGGAGAAACTTGGTTTGAATCCCACCCCCAATCCATTGTCATAGCTATCAAATTCAAAAAAATTTTAAAAAAAATAATTTTAAGTGTCTGTTTGGCTAACTTATTTTACTATTTAGCTTATTTTTGCTACAATTTATGGGTCTCATTACACTTTTTGGTACTGTTCATGGATCCTACTGTACTATTTCAACTAACATTTACCTTTATCTACAGTACTTTCAACAAAAAATTTTCAATTTCAGCAAAATAAGCAAATCTCAAACAGACCCTAAGTAATTGATTAATTTTCATTGTCACGTGTTTTGTGTTTTTCGATAATTTAGATGCAATGCATATTACTTATGTAATTCAAACCAAAAGCAATTTAATAACAGTGGTTCACATTTACATGCATAATTTTAATACCATCTCTTGATTCTCTTTGTCGTCAATATTTTCTTTTAGCCATTGATAAGAACACTTCAGTAACCATAAAGGAAACTTGTATAAATGAACTTCGAGTTCAAATCCAATTTCTTTACTAGAAATCACCAATCTTATATAATAATATATTAAAGTGAAAGCTCAGGAAATTATATTAAATTCTAATTATATTTCAATTTTGAATAAAATGTTACTCTAATTTTTCTCTTCTTTTTTTTTTTTTTTAATAAAATATTACAAAAGGTTAGAATAATCGTGTTATTACCTTAGAGCATTCTCATTAAGAATGCTAAATGCTATAAATGCTAAATTTTAGCATGCTAAATGCTATAAAGATTAAAAAGCCTACTCCATCAAACCTTTTAAATCTTATAAATTTTGCAATTCGTCCATAGTGGACTGCTATCTCTAGCAGCCCACTGTAGCAAGATTGTAAAAAAAAAAAAAATCATTTTATATTCTCTCTTTATCTTCTTTCTCCAGACTTTCTTTTCTCTCTCTCATCTCTGTTTCTTCCATTTCTCATTCTTGCTCTCATTTCTCTGCTCTCTCTCTCTCCCTCTGCTCGACGTCTCTGTCTCCCTCTTCGACGAAACCCAGGCCGAAGCATTAAGCCAAGCCGATCTCTATCGCAGTGGTTTTTTTTTTTTTTTTTTTTTTTTTTTTTTTTTTTTTTTTAAGTTTGTGATTTGATGTTAGATTTGGCAGTGGTTGCGTGGGTTATGGATTTGGCATTTTGGGTCGTGGTCTGATATGCTCCGGCAATTTTGTGGTCTGAGTTCGTGGGTTTGGGTTCGTTGATCATCGACGTGACCGGCGTGGATCGTCGACTTGATCCGTCTCATTGGCGTGGGTCATCTAGAGGGAGAGAGGGAGACAGTGAGACGAGAGGGAGAGAGAGAGACAGTGAGACCAAAGAAAGTGAGGATAAAAAATAAAAACAAAAAAGAATAAAAAATTATAAAGAAATAATATTTAAATGAAGTTGTAAAAAAAATAAAAGGTTTGATGTTTGGTATATTGTAAAATGAGGTGTTAAAATAGAAAAAGTAGTGTTTTGAGATTATAAATGCTAAATTTTTTGCAATTGTTGATGGGAATGCTCTTACTCTGAAGTTAGGGTCCGTTTGATTTGGGTGAAAATGATTTCAGGAAATCATTTTCCGTAAAATAGGCTATTTGATTGGTTTTCAAAATTGAATTTTCCGGAAATCATTTCATTTGACCGAAAAAAAGGAGCTTTGACCACTGAAATCATTTTCCGTCCCTATATTCACTTCAAATGATTTCTGGAGAGAGAGAGAGAGAGAGAGAGAGAGAGAGAGAGAGAGAGAGAGAGAGAGAGAGAGAGAGAGAGAGAGAGAGAGAGAGAGAGAGAGAACCCAGCACCAAATCACGCCGGAGACGTCGTCGGTGAACCTCGAGCACCGCGCTAATCTCGCCTTCGATTGCACCGCGCCGATCTCACCTTCGATCGCACCGTGCCGATCTCGCCTTTGATCGCCTCCGCTCGATCTCGCCTCTGCCGCGCGATCTCGCCATGAACCTAGAACCCATCACCTTCGCACCGGCAAACCCAAAACCTGTCGCAAGTCGCACCGGCGATGGTTTTGTTTCTGCTTTTGATTTTGTTTTTGCTTTTGATTTTTTTTTTTCTTTGGTTTTGTTTCTGCTTTTGATTGCCGGAGTTTGCTGTGATTTTAAAATTTTTTATAATAAAATTTGTTTGGATACTGAAAAAATAGCTGAGAAAATGTGAAAAATGTGTAGGAAAATAGCATTTTCAAAATAGAACTAAACACATGAAAATATTTTCTACAACAATTTTCATTATACAACCAAACACTTGAAAATATTTTCCTTTCCTGAAAATAGCATTTCAGGAAAATAGGCTATTTTCCGAAAAATATTTTACGGGAACCAAACACAGCCTTAGTTACCCAGCCAAAAAGACAAGAGGTCGTTGCAATTGAAAATTCAAAAACCCAAAAAACAATAGAACAAATTTTCAAAAGGTCTGCTAACAATATACTACATATTAAAGAATATTAAATATTAATACATTTTATTTAAAAATAATAATAATTGTGGGGCCCGTGGGCCTGATAGCCTCGGCCCATCGGGTAGCAGGCCCAAGGCCCATGCCGAGGTACACTGACTATTCAAGGCTAAATTGGGGAAAGCCTCTTTTCCCAATCCACACCGAGAACCTCCTCATCCTCGGCCTGACAAGGGTGATTTTCGGGAAAGACCAGGCCCAAAGTAAGCTATCACCCTCGCATTAAATGCATTCACCTAACCCCCCTGGCCGCATTAATGGGGATATAACCCCTTAGCAGGGCAACGTTAATCAGAGTGAACCACTCGAGTACTGATAAGGCCTCTGATGGGACGGACGGCCAGAAGAGAGGCAAATGAATGATCAACAGATGGAATAAGAAGATAGGAAGATGAAGACTATATAAGGAAAGCAAGTAAAATAAAAAGGGAGGGGGGAAAAAGAGAAGAAAAAGGCCTCTTTGGCCCATGGCCGAGGAGCATCCTTCCAGTTGTAAAGAAACTCTAAGTATCTTTTTATAAATGAGAGTTCATGCTTGATGAACGACGGCCAGCGCCTAAACCTTTAACCCACTCTCTATAAATTTATTGTTTGGGCTTGTTGGGCTGAAAACCCATTCGTACTCAGGGTCAATCCAAATTGAGTCCCTACAATTGGCGCCGTCTGTGGAAAGGATTAGGGTGCTGGTCGGCGCACCAGGCGAGTGTTCTAAGTATTCATTTTACAGTAGGTTGAAAAAAAAAAAATAGAAGATTTGACAGCGAAAAGAGAAATCTTGATATTGTTATTTCATAAATAGAAAGAGTACAAATTACAATCAGAGGCTCAGGCAAGCATGTTTTACAAACAAATTTACAAGCTAATCCTACCAGCTATTTCTACAATCAGAGGCCCAGGTGGAGCCGCCTTAAGAAAAAACTAGCCAGTGGGAAGTGTCAAGCCGTCCCTTTATTGGTATAAAGAGAATGGGAGAGCTTGACAAAAGGCAGAGAAGGGGGAGGGCCATCATGTTTCCAAGCCACCGACAACTCCCTTTTTGGCCAGGCGGAGCTGGAACAAAGAGAGGAGCAAATGCAGGGGCTCTGGGATACCTTCCCCCATGATGTTCCCTTGATTCTCTCCAATCCTCACGAGTGTTGGCCGTTAGAGACGGCAACACTCGAGCACCGCCCATGAGGTGAATTCGCACGTCTTCTTCGTCGGGGGTGCTAACCAATGTTGTTCTTCATATAATTTTTTTTTTTTTTTTTTTTTTGGGGTCTTATTCTCCATATACAATATACCTTTTGTTAAAAGGTATCTTGTTTCTTTTTCTTTTTTTTCTTTTTAAAAAAAAAAACTCAATTAATACAATATATTGGATACGGCCATGAGACTTTTTTTTTTTTCATTTAAGAAATTGCATGTCCCAACAGCAAAGCCAAGATTGCGATTGGAAATTTCAAATACCCTTTCAGAAATATAACAAAATTAACTAGAAACCATTAACCAATGTTGTTCTTGTTCTCAAAGAACTTTATTTTCTTGTTAAAAGGCATATGAGGTAAATGAAATACTTAGCAATAATTCACAGACTGCACGTGCTTCAAATGCACAAATTCCAAATAATTGTGTGTGTGTGTATAGTTTCATTTATTTCTTGGAACATATTAAAAAAAAAATGACACCCATTAATAAAATGAAAATCTGATGGTAATAACTAATTAGTCTCACACAAACAATGAAGAGAAGATAAAATTCTAACTCAAAGATATATTATTGAGCTGGGTGACTATATTTATTATTCACTGAATTTTGTCAGCAATGTAATAAATCAACACTAATAAAAATGCATCGAAAATCTCTTATTCACAATACACATATTTACTGAGGACTTCAAGAAATGGGTCAATGATATGCAATTAGAGCATTCACATCAAAGTAAGCAAAATTTTTGACAAAATTAGTAAAAGAAGTAACTACTTTTCTTATTTTACCTAATTACTTTTAGAAACACCCCACATCCTACTATTTACTTTTTTTTTTCTTTATTCTGTTAAACTAGTATTTTCTACTATGTTTTTTAATTACTCAAATTTCTCTCCTCTCTCTTCCTTATATCCAATTTCACCTTCCTCAACTGACAACATTTTTCTCAATTTTTATATCCCCTATTTTCATTTAACCCTTTCATACCCAAATCACCATTCTAGTGGTGAGATCCAAACAACAGTCAAGATCCAACAAAGAATCTAGCTGATTTCTTCAACATTTCATAGAGTGATCTAAGATGAAAAGCACTATAGCTAAATGGCATTTTGGCTAATTGATTGATAATTTAATATGGGAGATTTTTGGGATTTGTAGGCACATTTGGTCCTAAATACTATTTTGTACAAGTAAATTTGAATCATTTTTGGAGCCAACGATTTTATCTTTTCCAATTTCTAATAATAAAATTCAGCTTATACTTTTTTTGGGTCATTTATGTTGTTTTCTACCTTTTGCTTTCTTTCTTATTCTCCTTTTCTAATTAACAATCCTTCCTCTCTTATTTTGGTGGTCTAGTTTTAAAAGATTTAGCTTTTTTTAGAACAAGTTATTTAATGCTTTATCACTCAAAGGAAAAAAATATAATATAAGATTCGACAATTAACCCTATGAACTTTTAAGACTCTAATCTATATATATAATAATAGGTGAAGCAGAGAGAAAATCCAATTAGATTTCAATTGGATTCTCAATTTTGCGCCACTTGTCCTAACCAAAACTAAAAAAAAAAAAATCTAATTAGATTATAAATTTGACTTTAATTTTGTGTCATATATCTTATCTAAATTTTCTAATTTTTGTGCCCAATAAATGATGCATTAATATTTAACACAGAAGCCAAAAAAGCCACAATGATAATGCTCACCTAAGTAAGAACATCTTACCTGCACATTTTTATGGAGATTATAAATTGGACTTCAATTTTGTGTCACGTATCTTATCTAAATTTTCTAATTTTTGTGCCCAAATAAATGATGTATTAACATTTAACACGGAAGTCAAGAAAACCACAATGATAATACTCATTAGCTTAAGCAAGAACATCTCACTTGCACACTTTTATTGGTGATCTCAATAGAGTCTGGAATTCTTCTAATCCCCAGACCAGAACCAAGGAGTCCAACAAGAAAGACTATAAAAGCAAAACATCATCTCCTCCTAATTCCATATCGTCATCCCATGTCTCCTCCTCTCTCATCTTCTACAAACTAGATTCACACACTACCCTCTTCTCCTCCTTACAGATTTCTCAGAGCAAGGTCGGGTTCAAACACAATGTTCAATCCCACTCTTCCTTACTTCACACTCTCATACATTAGCACTTTATTGGCGCCTCATAGAAGATTCCAAGCTCAATGATTAGTTTTTATTTTTTAATGTCCCTTTATATATTTTAAATAATAAAATGCAATATTCTTTTTTTTCTTCACTGTAGCATCACTTAAATAATAAAATGCAATATTCTCTTTTTTTTTATTCATTGTTTTATCTAATGTTATCCTATGTATGATAAACCAAAAAAAGAAAAGAAAAGAAAGACCAATAGCATTACTTAAATAATAAAATGCAATATATATTTTTCATTGTTTGATTTTAATTCTATCATCCGTGTGATAAACCCAAAAAAACAAAAACAAAAAAATTAGCTAATAACATCATTACAATTAACCAGTCTCGTGTGGTAGCACGGGGTTACATACTAGTTTGAATAAAAATAAGGAACAAGGATATATGAGGAGTTATTAAATTGATGATTATTGACTTTTAAAGTTGACATGCATCTTAGGACATTAAAAAATAAAATACTAGAGAAGTTAGGTCTTTTAAATTTTTTTTTTTTTTTAAATGCAAACGTAGAGAAGTTAGGTCTTGATTGATGATAAGTGCATGCCACTTAATTGATGTATTGCAATTTGAGTATAAGAATCAACATCTCTAAAAAAATGAAGTTAATATTGTCTACCAATAAACCTCTCTTAAATCTTGCAAAAGTGGAGGGTTTTTTTTTTTTTTAATTTGGTATAACAAAAAAAAAAATTGTAATATTGGGACAAATAAGATGGAACATAAAGAGTATTTTAAACAATTATGATTAAACCAATTTATAAGTGAATTAGGTCTCACGTTTTTTTTAATACAAATTTATGTGTGTTTAAATATGTATTATTTATAATTTCTTGTTTGTGTATGGTATTGGTAATTTTTTTTTTTTTAAGGAAAATGTTAACTAATTAGAAAATATTTTTAAAAACATTTTATTGAAAGAACGATAAAATAATAAATATTATTAACAGTTTTTTATACCTTTTATAAAAGTCACATCAAATTTTTTTTATTATAGTTTATTATGAGCAACTACTACTTTGAAAAGGCAGAATTTAAGGCAAAAAAGCCACGTGTAGAGCAGAGGTAAGCCGAGCAGAACAAGGAACTCTGGAATAAAACGCCTCCACCTGTGGGTTTGCTTTGCATTCATCGCCACTGTGCCTTCAGTAACACGTCATAGGTAATTCTGTCCGTCACAATCACGCCACGTAGCATCCGGTCAACGCATTAACCTTTACCATCTCCTAATAAAATAAGTAATAGTTGAAGTAACACATAAAATGTCACAATTTTTGCTATAAATAGTTTAATTACTCTTTTTGTCTTTTTTTTTTTTTTTTGTTCTCTATTATATTTTGAAATGTCCCAAAATATTGTTTTATTTTTAAAAATAAAAGTCATTAATTTACTAATATTTCTATTATACCCGTATTAATTTACTAATTCAATTTTTTGATAAATTTTTTTAAAGGTAGTTTTGGAAACTTATATATTTTTAAAAGGTAGACAAGACAATAAATGATGTTCTCTTAAAAATTTTAACTTTTCAAACAGGACAAAAAAAGTAGGACGGAGGGAGTATTAGATTATGAGAAATGTTAACGAGTACCTTAAGGACACTCATTAATAATCTATTTAAAGAAAGTTTTTATGGAAAATGAAAAAAAAAAAGTAATTAATATTAAGTAATACTACATAGACAAACTATTTTATAACATTTTTACAAAATGTTGATGTGACCAACTTTTTATTAATTTTCATTTAGGCCTACTATTAATATCACATTTTCATTTACGAATAATTACTTACCACATTAGCAATTTGTAAAAAATTTTGCAAAATAATTTGTATCTCTAGCATTATTCATTAATATTTTGACAACTTTTTTCATTTTTCATAAAAATGGTATTAAAACTTTCTTAAAATAAATTATTAATAAGTACCCTAAGGGTACTCGTTAGCATGACTCTTAGATTATAACGGGTTGTTTATCGCTTTTAGATCAACTACTTTTTTTTTTCACTACTCACAATCTGCCACAGTTATGGCACACAAATTGTAGCATTTAATATAATCTTAGAATTTTCGCAAATGAAGGAAAAGTCACAGAATGCGACGGCCATGTCGATGGCTCAACGTGATTCGTTCTGTTTTTCAGCTCAGTATTAAACTATATATATATATATATATATAACTTATAATAAAACTATATAGTATAGTATAGTATAGTATGAATTATGATTCATTTCGTCTTTTTTTTTTTTCTCTATTCTATTTTGAGATGTCCCAAAATATTATTCTATTTTTAAAAATAAAAGTCATTAATTGACTAATATTTCTATTATACTTGTATTAATTTACTAATTCAATTTTTTGATTAATTTTTTTAAGGGTAGTTTTGGAAACTTATATATTTTTAAAAGGTAAACAAGACAATAAATGATGTTCCCTTAAAAATTTTAACTTTTCAAAAAGGACAAAAAAAGTAGGACGAATGAAGTATTAGATTATGAAAAAGGCTAATTAGTGCCCTAAGGACACTCATTAATAATCCATTTAAGAAAGTTTTTATGGAAATTAAAAAAAAAGTAATTAATATTAAGTAATACTACAGACACAAACTATTTTATAACATTTTTACAAAATGTTGATGTGACCAACTTTTTATTAGTTTTCATTTAGGCCCACTATTAATATCACATTTTTATTTACGAATAATTACTTATCAAATGTTGATGTGACCAACTTTTTATTGGTTTTCATTTAGGCCTACTATTAATATTATATTTTTATTTACGAATAATTACTTACCACATTAGCAGTTTGTAAAATAATTTGTATCTCTAACATTATTCATTAATATTTTGACAACATTTTTTATTTTCTATAAAAATAGTATCAAAACTTTCATAAAATAAATTATTTTTAGATCAACTACTTTTTTTTTTCACTACTCACGTCACAGTTATGGCACACAAATTGTAGCATTTAATATAATCTTAGAATTTTCGCAAATGAAGGAAAAGTCACAGAATGCGTCGGCCATGTCGATGGCTCAACGTGATTCGTTCTGTTTTTCAGCTCAGTATTAAACTATATATATATATATATATAACTTATAATAAAACTATATCGTATAGTATAGTATGAATTATGAAATTAAACAAAGATGTCAGCGTGGACTTTTCTTTTTTCTTTTATCCTCTCGGTAATATTATTATTGACATGTTTGAGGCGACGTGCCTTTATTCTATTTGAAAGTATTCATGACTCTATTTTAAGAATCTGTCTGGCTTTCAAAAAAAGAAAAAAGAAAAAAGGAAGAATCTGGCTGTGATTCATTGCGGTCATGCCGGTGAGATCCAAACAACGGTCAAGATCCAACAAAGAATCTAGCTGATTTCTTCAACATTTCATAGAGTGATCTAAGATGAAAAGCACTATAGGTAAACGGCATTTTGACTAATTGATTGATAATTTAATATGGGAGATTTTTGGGATTTGTAGGCACATTTGGTCCTAAATACTATTTTGTACAAGTAAATTTGAATCATTTTTGGAGCCAACGATTTTATCTTTTCCAATTTCTAATAATAAAATTCAGCTTATACTTTTTTATGGAAGCAAATTTGTAATCTTTTTACAATCTTGCTATAGTGCCATTCTACATGAAGAATGACACTATAGCGCTATAGTAAAAAAAAATATATTAATATTTTATTCTACTTTTTTATTTCTGAAATTTTTGTCTCTCTCTCTCATTATTTTCTTGTCTTCTCTCTCTTCCATCTCTCTTTCTCATCTGCTCTCTCCTCTCTTCAAACCCAAACACCATCCTACTCCCTAATCCAAATTCACACATCAATGATCAAATCTAAACAAAACTACATCAGAGACACCATCAGACACCATCCTTCTCTCTTGTGTTTTGTGTTCTGGGTTTTGGAGTTACGGTTCTAGTTTTTTTTTTTTTTTTGACCAATGCCTATAGAAGAGGTGGGTATGGCTGAGATTGGTTCATTTTTTCTGGTGGGTTGCGATCTTCTCTCGTGTTTTGTGTTATGGGTTCTGTGTTTTTTTTTTTTTTCCTTCGATCCAGGTCGTGTTTGGGTTTTGGACCGATGCCCGATGCCTAAAGGAAGAGGTGGGTATGGCTGAGATTGGTGGGTTTGGATCGGTGGAGATTGGTGGGTTTCTGGGTTTGGATCGATTTATGTGGTTTTGGTTTTGGTTTGATGGTCTGGGGGGTATTACTGGGATATGTGGGGGTAGGGGCGTAGCTACGTGTAAGGGTGGGGAGGCCATGCCCCCCAAAATTTTGAAATTTTTTTAAATATATATA
>NW_027069487.1:1964754-2005673 GCF_002906115.3 Quercus suber | reverse complement strand
TTGGTCATTTATGTTATTTTCTACCTTTTGTTTCTTTCTTATCCTTCTTTTCTAATTAACAATCCTTCCTCTCTTTATTTTGGTGGTCTAGTTTTAAAAGATTTAGCTTTTTTAGAACATTATTTAATGCTTTATCACTCAAAGGAAAAAATATAATATAATATTCGACAATTAACCCTATGAACTTTTAAGACTCTAATTTGAATAAAAATAAGGAACAAGGATATATGAGGAGTATTAAATCGATGATTATTGACTCTTAAAAGTTGACATGCATCTTAGGACATTAAAAAATAAAATACTAGAGAAGTTAGGTCTTTTTTAAAAAGAAAAAAAAAAATTGCACAAGTAGAAAAGTTAGGTCTTGATTGATGGTAAGTGCATGCCACTTAATTGATGTATTGCAATTTGAGTATAAGAATCAACCTCTCTAAAAAAATGAAGTTAATATTCCCTACCGGTAAACCTCTTTAAATCTTGCAAAAGTTGAGGTTTTTTTTTTATTAATTTGGTATAACAAAAAAAAAAGTTTGTAATATTGGGACAAATAAGATGGAACATAAAGAGTATTTTAAACAATTATGATTAAACCAATTTATAACTGAATTAGGTTTCACATTTTGTTTTTTTTTTTTTTTACAAATTTATGTTTGTATAAATATGTATTATTTATAATTTCTTGTTTGTGTATGGTAATGGTATTTTTTTAACATGAGCCAATCAAGGTGATATGAGGAATTAATACCTGCTACTTTGAAAATGCAGAATTTAAGGCAAAAAAGCCACGTGTAGAGCAGAGGTAAGGCGAGCAGAACAAGGAACACTTGAATAAAATGCCTCCACCTGTGGGTTTGCTTTGCTTTCATCACCACCGTGCCTTTAGTAACACGTCGTACCTAATTCTGGTCCGTCACAATCACGCCACGTAGCATACGGTCGACGCATTAACCATTACCATCTCCTAATAAAATACTCCCCTTTTTTTTTTTAGAAGTTCTAAAATATTGTCACTTTAAAAAAAAAAAATTATTAATTTACTAATGTTCTTATTATATTTTTATTATTTTATTAATTGAATTTTTGATAAATTTTTTAATGATAGTTTTAGAAACTTATACATTTTTAAAAAGTAAACAAGACAATAAATGATATTCCTTTAAAAAGTTTGACTTTTCAAACAGGACAAAAAAATAAAACAAAAAGAATAAATAATCGTTTAAGTAACACATAAAATGCCACAATTTTTACTAGAAATATTTTAATTATTAAATTATGACTGATTGTTTGTTGCTTTTAGATCCACTACTTTTTTTTTTTCATGCCACAGGCTACAGTTATGGCACAAATTGTAGCATTTAATATCACCTTAGAATTTTCGCAAATGAAGGAAAAGTCACAGAATGCGACGGCCGTGTCGATGGCTCAACGTGATTCGTGCTGTTTATCAGCTCAGTATTAAACTCTATATATTTTATAATATATATATATTATATAATAACTTATAATAAAATTCAACAAAAAAAAAAACTTATAATAAAACTATATATTATAGTATAGTATAGTATGAATTATGAAATTAAATAAAGATGTCAGCGTGGACTTTTCTTTTTCTTTTATCCTCTCGGTAATATTATTATTGACATGTTTGAGTCGACGTGCCTTTATTCTATTTGAAAGTATTCATGACTCTATTTTAAGAATCTGGATGGCTTTCAAAAAAAAAAAAAAATCTGGCTGTGATTCATTGCGGTCATGCCGGTGATTTTGTCTACATATATCTGTCAACCGTCACGTAGGATGTGACCACCCACCACAACCTCAATCCCCAAACACCAACCACCAAAATAAAGAAGAAGAATAAAAAAAAAAAACCCACGGCACAAATCGAGAAGCTTCCCTCTCTTTGATATTTGCTCTCAAAACCTCCATGGCCTGAGCTTTTCAAGCTTATAACCTCTAACCATAAACATGGCCACAGCCACCACCACCACCACCGCAACCTCAACCCCCAACCACCAAAATAAATAATAATAATAAAAAAACCACGACACAAACCTCAACCAAAACCCAGCACTCCAACAACCCCAATCTTCAACCACGACCTCAACCAACTCAACCATGGTCTCAACTCTCAACCAACCCAACCACCGTCAAACCAAGACCCACTTGCAGTCATCGAGAGACCCATCAAACCCACTAGAGGGAGAATTTGAGAAAGAGAGATGAGAGAGAATAGAATGAGAGAATGATAGTGATAATCTAAAGAGAGATAAAGAAAAATATTTCAAAAATGATAGTAGCTTGCTACAGTGTGCTCTAAAATATATATATATATATATATATAATTATTTTAATTTTTTCAAAATTTATTCTACAAAAATAAGAGTTGGCCCCCCCAAATATTTGATTTAGTCCAATAATACTCTTAAAAAAAATTGGTCTAATAATTATAGAGACATAACATTATTTTTCACAATTCTATTTTTTTTTATTGTAAAATATGCTCTTAGTTAAATATTTGATAAAGTTTGGCACTAAACATATTTGAATCTATATCTTTTTCAACCAGTTATGTGGCAATTAACAAGTCATTGACTCATTAAAAAAATAATGTCACTAAAATTATACATGAAATGTCTTTTTAGTTACTACATAATGGGTTAGAGCAAAATAACATCAAATATGTTTGAAACTTAACTTATTCCTTCAAGTTTTGGATCATTTATGTTTCTAAAATTTTTATTAGTTCAATTGAAAGATTTTTTTACTTTAGTATAAAATTTGATAATTTGTATCGAAAATTAAATTTTTTTAAGAATTTCACTATATAAAAATAGTAAAAATGAATTTTATTTTATGAAAGATCGCCACCAAACATAATTTTGATTAAAATTACTAAGCTATTTTTGTTTTTGTTTGATGTGTGTATATATAACTTATCAAATAAAAAAGTGTGTTTATATAATAAAAAAGCGTGTGTATAAATGTATGTGGAGTTGTCTTAATAAATATATTAGAGTTGCAACTTGACCCCCCCATACGAAAATTCTGGGCTCTGCCTCTGTGTGGGGGTGACTATGTGTTGGTGGTGGCATGGTGGCTATGGGGGTGACTGTGTGTTGAATTATTTTGGATTTATCTATTGTGGCCGATGCTAGAGGTTGAGGGAGAAAGAGAGGAAAAGGAAGAGAAAATAGAAATAGTAAAAAAAGAATAAAAAAGAATATTTAAATAAAATGAAAAAAAAAATATAATTTTGAGATATTTGGTGTATTATGAAATGGTATGGAATAATTCATAAAATAATTTTATAGAATAATAAAATAAGATAAAATAACATTTTCAGATGTGAATGCTCTTACCACTCTTTCTTGTATTTCTATTTTCAAACCCTATCAATCGTAGACAAGTTCAGTAGCTCCATCAGCTACGCCAAGAAGTTGCATTATTAGAGAATTCTTGTCAACCTTAACGTAGTTCACACGGTTAACAATGATATTTTTAGCCTTGAGAAAGTCATCACAAAGATGGTTGGGGTGGATGGATTTTGCACCACATAATCGACTAGCCTCCAAGTTGATGTGATCTAAGTCGAGCCAAGTTTGAGTAAGCCTACGTAAAGATTAGCAGCTAACTGTATTTGCCTAAAAAGTAGAGTCTACGGAAGGATATCCCCTTTACATCCAAAATTAATTAAGGCTCACTAACCCCAATCAACATTTAATGACAAGGCCTTCTCCCTACAACCATGGGGAGGCGCTAGCAAGGTCCCCTCATGCATCATGCGGGGATGGCATGTTGTTGAGGTCCATTCCTTATCATATTGGAAAGTACCTATCAACCTCCACCACAAGAACCCTATAAATACATTACTTAGCTAGAGAGAGAGGCAAACTCTTCATGTTCTCCACATCCTGAAGATATTATTTGAGCACACATTTTAAGTATTCTTACCGATCATATTGGTGTGGTACTGACCAATCCTCGCGTTGGTATCTAGTCTAATATGTAATTCCTGACCTTTTTGTAGACGTACCTAATGAATCATCAGGGGTTCAACTACATGCTTGTCAAACTCTTGCTACAGTTACATCTCACTCATCAACATATTCGATCCACAAATCATTACAAGTGACCTCCTTTTGGATCCATTGACTTATTAATAAAAAAGCTAAGAAATGATTTGTTATGAGTCCATCTTTTAAATATTGTTTCTGAAAGATTGTCCACTCATGAAGATATATATATATATATATATATGTATGTATATGTATCAAAATTAATTGGACAAAAATCATATTCTTTTGCTAATACTTAACTATTTGAGTTTGATTCTTAACCATTTGAGTTTAGTAACATGGGTTCAAACTAGGGACAGAACTAGAATTTTGATTGAGGGGGTGAGATACATTCAAACTCAAATGCTTAAAAAATTTGTTATAGTCTAAACTTTCATATTCCAACTTTAGATTAACCCAAAGACAACTATGTTTTTTTTTTTTATCCAAGCTACTTAAAAAGAATATTTGTGTGTATATGTGTGTGTTTATCCCAAACTTCCTTGGGGAACTTCATCAAACACTTTAAGTTACAATTATCCTATGTTAATGCTTTAAGATAAATTTCATAAGTCATTTAAAACCCAGAAAGAAACTCAAAAAAAGAAACAAAACTTAATGAAAATTTGAATAAAGAAAGTGTACATTTTATGAAAGCATGGAAGTATTGAACAAAAATGAAACATGAAAATTCAAAACCAAGCTTTATATATTTTATATTTTACATTTTCTCATTGTGCCAAAGGGGGCCATTGCCCCCCGTCCAAGATAGCTTTGTCCCTGGTTCAAACATTATTTTTGGTTCTCTAGCTATTGTGAAAGGTGAACCCATTACAAAGATTAGGTTTCGCATTGTTTTGGGTGAGAAGTAGGTGACTCCCATGACTCATAAGAAAGAAAGAGGGTGGGGAAAACGTGTTTTGGCTAGAAAGAATGCCGAAGGACAGAGGAAGAGTGGGGTTGAAGGAGTTTTGTGAGCAACACATATAAGAGGAATTATAAGGTCCTCACGGTAGATAAGTGATATGGTCCATCAATCCAATAAAAAAATTTCACTTGTTTAAAATTGTGGAGTTTTAAATAAAAACAGAATACTAACTTAGTAATTTTAAATAAGTAGGATTCTTTTATTGGAATGGTGGACAAATGACGTGGTTCACATGAGGACGATATAATTTCTCCACATATAGAGGAGAAAGGGAACTTTTGGACTGTCAATTCTTTTTAATCTCTACCTTGAGTAAAATCGTGAGTTCAACATGTGGTTTTAAGCTCTCCTTGTGAAATAGCACTTGCTAACTTAAACTTAAAATTGTGACTTTAAATCAAAATTCCACCGTAAAAGTTAAAAACTACACTTTTATAAATGGTTATCCAATTTTCAGTTTTTTACCAAAATCACTCCACGGTTTGACATAGATCTTCTTCATTTTTTTACAGTAAATTGTAGCTATCATATAATTAGTATTATATAGAAATTTATTATGATTTTTTTTTTATCAACTTTTTTTTTAGCTACATTTGTTTATCGACTTAAAATCCTATATATTAAGCATCATAACAATTTTATTTATTTATTTGAGATAGGTTTAAAATCCTGTTTCTAAACGGGATATGTAATTTGTTTTTCATTTGTTGCTTTTTAAAGTTAATTAAAATTAAGTCATTTAAAATTTTAAACATTTGCATGTAAAAATATTCAAATAACAACTCTGGCAACGGTATTTAAGGACTGGAGATTGATATTCATCCAATAAGCCATGTTTTTTGGCGAATAATTTTATTAAAAGTAACTTGTATTTTTTAAATCAAACAATTAAAAAAAAATTGAATAATAAGTTTTCTAATAAGTTTATTGAAGTAATTTGTATGTGAATAATTTTTTTCATATATTTGTTTTAAATTATAAGAAATATCAATGATTTCTGTATGAATCATTGAATCAAACAATAGAGAATGTTTTTTTTTATTGTAATTTTCAAGATTGCAACAAAATGTAAGAAAATAAGTTAATTTTCAAAAAATATTTTTCAAAAAGTTTAAGATTCTTTTCCAAAAAATTAAAAAACATTTTTAGGCGAAACAAACGGATCGTCAAAGGGTGACTCTTAAACCGTGTGGAGCATAAACCATTTGAATTTTTAACGAAAAAAAAAGACAAAGAAAGGCTATTGAAGTTTGAACAACCAGCATTATGACGTACAGTTTAATAAATTCATACGGCGATCGACAGATTTTCCCATTCTCTGCAAGATTTTCTCACAAGTCCAAAATATTAAAGTCAAGATCCGTGCAATGTGGACAGCCTTTTTTTTTTTTTTTTGAGAATCAATAAATATGGTTGAATAACTTGAATTTGGATTTGAAAATAATCAAAATATTCAAATCCAAATTCAAAACGTTTTTTTCTGATTAAAAAAAAGAATTATATGATTTGAAGGTTTTTTTTTAGTTCCATCAAAATCATATAGTAATTAATTTGTTTTTGATCAGAAACAACGTTTTGTCATATTGAAATTATATTAAACTGGCTTATGCTGACAAATTCTAACAATGTGAGCATGGAGTATTTTATAGAATCAATCCGTGTGGATTGCATGTATCATTCTGGTTTTTAGTTTGCATCACGAAGCATGAGCCATTGTGTTTGTGTCATTGTCTTTGAAAATTGCATAATCTACGAAATAGATTATGGAACGGCATGAAAAGAAATTAATATACTACTATGATTTTAAGGAGATTAAGATTTGACCACTTTTTAATATTGCAAATGCACTGTCGGACCTTAGTTAAAGACTACATACACATGACAAGCACTCAAAACAATGATCTAGTGGTTAGGATATTGTGGCATGTCCTCAGCTCAAACCTTAGGCAACAAAAACATGATGTTAGTTTGACAGAAGGAGTGATAAGGACTATTACTTTTATCATCTCCAATCACAAATGCATTAAGTGGGATTGAGATGAGACTAGCTTAAATTACTCTTTTTTTTTTTTTTTCTTTTTTAATGTGATAGTTGGAGCGGAAATTTAACCCACAGATTTTCTCTATTGAAAATATAAAAAATTGTTAATTAAGTTACAAGGCTTTTTACGACTAACTTAACTCACTTAAAGGAGTCTGTATCTTTGATGCTTTCACAGACTTGAAATTAGGTAAAAGAGTTATTATAACCACAATTAAATGGCGTCTCTCACACGTTTCATTCAAAAAATATATATATTACACACGAGATATTCATATATTTTGGGTTTCATCTTGTTCACAAAAATCACTCCACTCGTTAACCACTTAGAGAAAACCTACTTTAATACCCAAATTTCTTGTATTTGCAATGATTCTCATTAAAAAAAAAAAAAAAAAAAAAAAAATTCTACCCAACTCCAAGGTGGATTACCATGAAACCCGTGTATTATGTGAATTATTACTTCCAAAACTGAATTACAAATATGTTTATCACATCAGCTCTCCTGTTAGGGCTCAAGTTTTATATTTGTTCGATCCTTCCTGTGAAGAGAATCTAGGATTCAAATCTCCTCATCTTCATTAGTTATAAGTTAAATAAATTTTCCTTAAAAAAAGAAAGAAAAAGGTCTGCCCTCAAAAAAAGGAAGAAAGCCCGTATTTGCTCCACAAGTTTATGGAATGCTCAAGAGGGACCTCTGAATTATACAACATGATTACATAATCACTCAAGGTGGTAGATTGGTAGGGTCAGCAATCAGCATATAACACATTCACAACCTTTACTTTTGTTTAGCGTTTACTCTTTCAACTATCTTTATAAAAGATGGTACCGGGCACATTGCTAAGAAACTGCCTCCCCCCTCACCTTTGAGTGTGCAAACATGCTTTACAAGTAAGTAAGAACACAGTTTCCAGTAAAACACTTTCACACTTGTTGTTGCAAAAAAAGGCTTTGCCTTTTAGCAAAGTAAGCGAAACATTCAGCTCTTCTGGTCGCTTTCCGAGTTCAAACGGGTCGACCACGGATTCACACAGCTTCAAATCGAGACTAATCTTTTAGTTTGCACTTTCTTTCTTCATAATGAACAAGTCAAAATTTTAGTATTAGTTTATTCAAAACCTGTGTCACTGAAAATGACGGCGAGTTCACATTTCTGGGTGTTCAGATATTACTTCCCACCGCATTTTGACAATAGCTTTTGAAAGCTATAATACGGGTGTGTTAGTCCAGGTTCAATCAAGGAACATTATTTATTTAATTTATTTAATTTTGACAATAGCTTTTGAAAGCTTTAATACGGGTGTGTTAGTCTAGGTTCAATCAAGGAACATTATTTATTTAATTTATTTATTACTATTATTGATGGTGATATTACACAAAGTACCAGCAAGGAAGATCAAATGTTTTATTTATGTCTTGGATAACAATTTCGAAACAACTTACTATATCCTTTGGACAAAGACACTGGCAAAATAGTAAAGAATTAAGAATACATGGGCTTGTAGCTGTAGCTGTAGCTTGAACTAAATAGTTAAAACATGTTAAATAGTATTTTTAACATGTTAAGCCCCGAATTTTTTACTTTTCTAAATAATAGCCGGGGCAGTATTTTTATTTTTATTTTTTATTTTTTATGTGAGCCGGGCTGTAAATTGACTCTAAAATAAATAAACATGAAACACAATATATAAACCTGCACAAAATAAGAGTGCAGAAAAGGTTATCAAAATTGGGATCCCACGTAGAATCGTGGAAGATAGGTGGAATTGTAGATCGTAAGATCGGATCGTGAATCGTAAGATCCTACATTATTTGAGAAAAAAAAATACACATTAGTTTGTTAAATAATCATATAAATTATACATTCATTGATATAATTACCATACATTATTACATCTATTTGTAAGCATTATTTAAAGAGGCCAAAAATCTCAAAATGTGACACTCTATTAGGATATTTTTATTTAGGTCCAATTGACACACTCTCTACATTAGAGTGAAAAAACTTGGTTTATTGGGATTTTATTTTTCATTTAGGTCAAACTGAACCTTTTATCAAGTTAAAGAAGATTACAAGAAATCAAGGTCGTTTGGAATCATCAGAATCATACGATCATACCGATCCTAAATGATCGCAAAGATCTTTGAAAGATCCGAATCGTTTTGGACAGGTGGAATCGTAAAATCGTTAAATCGTAAGATCCAGCAGATATTAGCAACAACCAAAAAAAAAAGCAAAAATGAGGTGTAGATTTCACAAAGTTAGCTTAGAATTCAGGGATGCCTAAAATCAATGATGATGGGAATATTGTTACACAGTTTCCCCTAAACAAGAATTTCCATCATAATCATTCAATTTAAAACCGCAATATCGTTCTTGTGCCTTGTCAGTTGGTTTTAACTTCAAAACCAAACAGATTATTTGAGTTTGCTTCTAGACTGGTAGTTTTGAAGTTCCATCGAGTTTGAAATTATAACACATAGGTAACAATGTTAGTCCCTTTATTTAGTGGTGAACTTAGTTCATAGAGGAAGTCAATGACTATTTATGACCAAGCTTGAGTTTTTTAAGGGAAGGGGGGAAGAGATGAATAGCATTGCTAAGTTTGATAATCAAATCCCAGATGCTCTATAACACAATCTGCAAGAAATTTATTCAGAAACACCCATATAATAAGACTGTACGTGTGAAAGGGTATAATAGAAAAAAGAAGCACCTTGTGCCAACCACAAGTGTTGGGTCAATCATGGAGTGTGAGACCAGCTTATTAAACAATTTGCGTATGCATCACTGTTGAATAGAATACTCGAAAAGCATTAGAAATTCATATTTTTATAGTCATACTTTAGATGAATTGGCTCTTAAAGCTGAAATTCAGACGGTCCATTTAGGTGCAAAGAGGTGGTATTAAAGACCCTGTTTAACAAGTATAGTCATCGCATTCAAAAACCATATTGAAATCATGGTTCTTGCTGGAAACACAACTCTCACACATGGGATACTGTTCTACCAGAAACCATAAAATTATAATAAAAAAAAAAGACCAATGTGGTTTGAATAATATGTGCTCATATATAATCATTTTTATTGACTAGCTATAGTAAAAAGTTCAGTAAACATATGACTAGCAAGTAAATTCTCTTTGCAGTCCAATCTGAGCACTTTAACTCTACAACAATGTGTTCTGAATTGGGAATTTAGTGGAGACAGACCAAAAATCTAATGACTATCAATAGTTATTTTACGGGAATATAGACGGAAATCTTTTGCAGAGTTTAATGGCTATTGATAGTTCTTACTTCACTGCTACTTACAACACTAAACAGAGAATGAGAAAGGATTAGCTATTTTACAACCCAATCCACAATGCAGGTAATTGATGAACTAATCCAAGCCAAGCTGAAATAACAACTTTTAGGTTAGACAAAATTGTACTACCACATGTAGAATTTTTAAGAACTCAAAGACAGTCTTGCACCACGGAACCAATGGCTATGGGAATAACCGAATAACATCTATTTCAACTGGTAAAGTCTCTTGGACTCATTTGTGAGACTTGGGATTGATCTGGTCTTCACCCAAGATAAGGGCAATTATATGTAAGGGGATCCCATCATGTAGCCCAGACTATGGGGTAAAAAAAAAAAAAAAAACCCACTCAAAACTAAAAGTTGGTCAAGAAAGGTTATAAGTTTTTTCATGACTACATATCAAAAGCTTTTCATTTTTCCTTTGCCATTTTGGTAAAGGAGTTCAAATTTACTGATGAAACACAGCTGGCAGAAAGATCAGTGGTCCAGGATGGAAGTGGAATATCAGCAAAAGGTCACGTATGTATGCCTCAAATTCTTCACATAAGGAAAAGAGGCAACACAATTCATTATTGTCAATGAAAATGAAGAAAAATAAGTGATTTCTAGATATTGAGAGCTTGAAAACCCTGTAATCTGTTCAAGTAACATTAGTCAGTTTTTCCACTCAAGAGGTTTGACCTAATATACAAGCAAACATGACTCCCCTCTGATAATAAGGATAGTAATATATTTTTATTTACAGGAAATCACCCCTACAAAGGTTTAACTATAGATTTGGATTAAGCTGAAATCCCAAGACAATTTGAGTTTGCTACGTTGCTTGCTTTACATAAGTCAACAACAATTACATCTTCTATTAAGTCATGTGATAAGCAGGGAGATGTTTTTGCCAAGGATTAAGCAAGGATTGTTTTTCAAATCTTTGTAACAAGTCAGGCACAAGGGAACATTACAGTGTCGAGAGAATTATGTAACAGTGAGGCACTCTTCTACTTCTACTTTAGGTAATGACATTTAGAGAGAAGCCCAGCCACTTTCTGAAGGAGACATTCTCATTCCATAATTTCTTGTCTTACAATTCCTCAACACTGATTAGATACACATTTCTCTATCCATCTCTAGAAGTAAAGCAAGGTACACAAGTTGGAACTTAGAAGAGTTCTAACTACAAAAAGTTATATAGACACTTTTGAGGAGCACACCAACTTTTTGTGGGAGACATTCTGATTCTACAATTTCTCAACTTACAATTCCTTAACACTGATTAGATACACATTTCCCTACCCATTTTTAGAAGTAAAGCAAGGTAGACAAGTGGGAAGAGCTCTAGCTATAAACAGTTACACTAGGCATTTCTTGTAATGCACGTACTGTGCCAATGCCTTGCACAGGCTAATTATTGATCGGCACAAAGTGTAAAAGATTAACGGAAAATGTGGAAGCTACCAACAATTTTACAACAAATGGCTTACAAACTGACATGAGAATGAATGAGATGATTGGCACATCAACATAAGAAATAAATTTCTTAAAAATTTTTGTTTTGTGTTTAAAAATTTGATACATCAGTTTGTAAGCCTTATGTCACATTTGTAGTATCCATCACCCAAAATTAAAACCTCAACTAATTAAAGCCCGCATTTGACTGAATACAAGAAGGCCTAAAAACAGAACAGTTGCTCATAAAAAATTAATATCATTAATAGAGGCTGCACTATCTAATTTCTTTCCTACATTTTCTAATCAGATATAAATCATACCTTTATTCAATGAAAAAATATTTGAAAGATAAATTAACCTAGAAATGGCAGGAAAATTGCTAAATACAAATAATACAAATGATGTTGCACAATCTACCCTTCTAAGCCATCCTAAATCCCTTTCTTGCATTACCTTGGAGATTTAGCTGAGAGACACTTTCCACAGGAAACAAGCTTCAGCAATGAACGTGGTTTTCGCGTCCTAATTTTCAACCGTGAAAGCTGCAGATGGCCACACTCATAAGCAACATCCTCAAACAGATCACAATAAAATAATCATTACTTAGCTATTAAGCTAAGTAAAATGAGATTAGAAATAAAAAAAGGGGTAAAAAACCAAATGGATCTTACTGAATAATTTAGCAACTTAAAATTTAAATGTTTGGAAAATCTTATAAAGACAAGTTGGGAAGTTTTAACAAGATGGTCTTGGCAATGACTTGCAGTAGGTCCAATCAAGTATAGAAAAAACTATGAATGGCTAGAACTTTCTTTTACACTAATATCATTTCTTTCTTTTTTCTTTTCTTTATTTATTTAATTTGACTAAGCTTACACTTAAGGAAAAACATAATGTAATATGGTCTTGAAAAACATGAACAATAACTCTGGAAAGAACATGGCACCTAAAGAGTTCAATAACTTTTGAATGAAGATGAAAAGAAGAAATGATGAGCATAGAAATAATTATTTAGAGAAGAAAGTAGTTGAGTTGGTTGAAGTACTATTAATTTTCTTTTTCTTATGTGGTTAATTTGGCGGGAACGCAATTCACATATGTTTGAAGATATTGAGAGACCTGTGGATCTTTTGAGGTCTTTGCTAGCTGGGACTTTGTTTGAGAGGTCTCATATTTGAGGTTTTACGCATTGTATTTCCATATCTGATTTCTTAATTTCTATTAGCTCTTCTTTTTGATTTGTTTGTATTCGTTTCAAGTGCAGTGGGTTTACTATCGTCAACAAATTGTACTTTTCTAATCAATAAAGCTGCTATTACCTATAAAAATAATAATAATAATAAAATAAAATAAATAAAAAGAATTGGTTGAAGTACTATGATAGGCTGATGAGGCTCTGGTAAGAAAATGAGGTGGGTTAACCAATAGTTTGCTCCCACTCAAGCTTATTTTAATGACTGTCTCACATGGATAAGAGGGATGGGTTGCAAACTAGTGATCTATTGTGGGTTGGCTTTTTGCTATTCCTCAAGCCCGCCTGATTTTAATTTATAAATAAATCTGAACACGAACACATATGAACTTAAGCATATCCATCATGTAATTTATTCCCAATATCCCCTTGATCAATCCACGTCTATTGCTTTGCTTCTTTGATCTATCCCATTTTTGCTATTCTGACGTTTTCAATTGAAACATTTAGCACCATATATGTTCATGCAGAGGTAAATTTTCCAAGAAAAATTAGTATTAGGTACTAGGTTATGAGGTTCACTATGTAAGAAATATTAATGAAGCCCTTATAGCCACATCCCACATCAATCAGTCCTCAACCATGTACAACAGAATTGTAAACAAACACACAGAGGTTTCTCCCATTTCTGGCCCCTAACAGACTGATCCTTGGCATGCCTCTCCATTAACATAACCAGGACAAACATTAAAGTTATATTACCTTTACTCAATTACCAAAAAAAAAAAGAATGCCTCCTCTAATACTGGACTTAACTAATTGTAAGAATGCACAACATGGTAATGTGCATGAGAGGAGAATATTAACTCTTTTAAAAAAAATAAATAAAAGTCCACAACTCAAAAGAGTGGAATTTAAAGAATTTATCATAAGACTCTTATGAAATCACTATGAATTACCTTCCGACGAGTTACTCTAGTTGCTTTCCAGCAAAGTAGGCTTCTTGATCTAGGTTCCAGTCTCCTGTAAATTTAAGAATTTTTAGAACTGATTTAAAATGAGATAAGATTATGTTTAAGCATACAAAGTATTCTCATCACTGTCTTAAATACCAAAGAGTTCCATTTTGAATTGGGCAAAAATGGATCCTAGTTGTTATTCTAGGAAACTTATCCAACCATTATTCTGTTCACACTATAAGAGTACTCGTACTAAATTAAACATGAAATATAGAAGAAAAGTTCCTCTGTTTTCTCTCCTTGGGAGGACACATTCCTGAAAATCAAGCTGTCACATAATTAAAGAAGTTAAATTTGTTCAAACTTATATGTCTAAGCTTTTATTTATAAAAGGAATGTGTCCAAAGTTGCTTCTCTTTGTTATCTTCCCAGAAATGAGCAATTTAGACCGAGTAAAGGTCACCAATTCGTTTTATTTAAATATTTAACATCTGGAAAATAAATATTTTCACCATGATGCATTCTCAAACAACTTCAATGAAGTTAAGAAGACCTCTTCTATGCAAACCATTTTCTATTTTTCTACTTGTAAACTGGATCAAATTTCAAGTCATTACTTCTCTTGCCTCTTTGCGTACCATACTTTTATCTAATTTTCTTATAATTTCTTAGCTTTTGGCATTTTTCCATTAATATTATGATTTTTTAACATTGAATATGTCCTTTCTTGTTAATCATCCAATCCCATAATTTGACCAGAGGACAATTATGGCCGTATGATGATGCAACTACTGAATTGAGAAGATGGAATTGAACTTTGACAAGAAATTCCACATACTCAAAATCCATGTCTATTACAGCTGACCAAATAATTTCATATCACGAACAACCTTTTTTTTTCTTGATAAGTAACAAATGCACCCTGAAAGTTTTGAACCCATGACCTTACACTCCACTCCACTCCATTCTTATGGGGGGAGGAGGTGCTAACAACAAATTTTCCAGTCATTTGAAGGTATTAAAGTTTTAAAGTTTAATGTAATTGTGATAAGAGGTTCAGTTGCTCCTTGTCAACCATCAAATGCTATTCAATTTTAAGGTAAAGTGTAATTAGAAAGAAGATTAATTTTGAAAAAGAACAATGGGATTGCATTACATACAAATTCTCCTGTTCAAGCTTTTCGGCAATAGAAACTGCTTTGCGTTTTGACCATGCATTTCGCTGTGTACATCCTTCAGCTTGCTGAATTACGTGGGCAAGGGACACCTTGCTTTTAACAAGGCTCTGACTTTGTTCACCAAATTTTCGTTTTTCTGGGAGTGAAGCCATTGCTTTCTTATAAGAAGCTGTTCCTTCTCCCACACCAGATCCTCCTAAACCTCTTTTATCAGCTGCTGCATGATTATCACCGTGCTCATTACCCTTGGGTTCCCTCGGAGAAGCTGCTACTTCTACAATTTCACTTCTTCCCATTTCAAGATTGTCAGTTTGCAAGAGCTGGGCTTGAGTGCCGACTCCATTTATATCTCTAATTTGAGATGAACTGTCCCTAGAAGCTGATAAGATAAGAGGCACATGTACACCTGATCCGGAATCTTTCTTTGGTTCACATCTAATTTCAATTATCACTGGGGAACACAGAACGGCCTCAAATGCTTCTAAAATGTGCTCCCTCAGCTTCTCAGCTGTTGATTTAGTCTGTTGTGAAGTAAAGATCAACTGCACAGTAGGGGCTGCAAGAAAAAGCAATTTAATTGGACAAACCATTAGTTACTGCACAGGAAGTCAAGAAATAAATGTAGATAAGCATTAATTAAAGTGAAGAGGCATCAGTGCTGGCAGCTGGACTGATGCAGATTGGAATGGATGAAAAATAGAAAAGAATAAATAAATAGGACATATCCTAGTCTTCACCTTCACCACCAAGCCTAAAGAAACATCTCTAATCAGAATATTTATTCAAATTTCACTCCACTTCAAACTATTCCAGGAGCCTCTTTTAATTAGGCTTTAGGGATTACATTAAGACATGATTACATCTCATAAAACCCTCCACAACATCAAAGCCCAAATTCAAAATTATAAAATAAAATAAAATCTAATTCTAAATTCAAAAATGAAATTTGAATTTTGGAATTTGCCAGTTTGCCTTTAAAACCAAAACAGAAATTTGGAATCAGCCTCACCTAATCATAAAAATTTCCAAATAAATCTTTGCTATGATAATGAGAACATGTATTCATATTTCCTGAGTGGCAAAAAGAGGTAAGTTCTTTACATCTTTTGATATTTAAGGGAATCTGGGTGAAACTGGCTAAAAGAGGTGAAGGTATTTTGGGTAAGTATACTTTACAAACACCAAGAGATTCAAGGTTAGACAGAAACAATGAGCCAAATCAGGTGATATTCATAGGTCACACAATGGGTAATAGCCTCAAACCTTGCAAATTGCTCCCATCCTGTGGATTGGATAAATACCAATGGACTACACAGGCAAACAAGAAGGCAATAATGGTCATTTTTTCTCTCCCCCACCCGCCGTGAAATAACAGTCCTAAATCTCATCTCCCGTGTGCTAAACCCAAGACCTCCCCTTTATTTAAGGGAGGGATACTCCTTGGCTATATGAGCTGGAGTGAGGTAATTGTCATTTCACTGCATAAAAGAAAGTTGTCTGTTAAACCCAGGAAATTTTCTCCTGTTCGTCAAATTTTCCTTAGAAGCAATGCCCTCCCTGGAATTTGCCTGTGCCAATTAGCTCCTTCAGTCGACAGTTTTATGTCATCTATTAATAGGGGATCTCAAGAAACTTACAAAGTGGCCATTTGACCCATATGTGACTATTCAATTATATGATAATTGAGTTTTCAATCATCACTCCAAGATAGTTATTGATAGTTTTACCCAAAATAACAAACCAAGCAATTGAGAATAAGATGATTGATGTATATTTTTGTATGAGTCAGCAAAGCCAATCTCTCATGCACAACACCCTATCCCCTTCATGACTATGTGACAAAAATCAATTGACAGGACACAGGCTGCAAAAGCAACACAGGTATTGCGACGAAGGAAAGCTTAGGGCATAATAGACACAAGGGGAAAGTCCAAGGGGGACAAATATAGAAACCCCTAAAAAGATTTTAGTTCTTTGATTTCCAATGAATAGAACATTTAAAGGGTAAATTAAATGAAGAGTCACATTAATACACAATCTAATTCGTTTTCTGAGTACATCCAGAGCAAGGAATCCCTTATATGATTATGAAGTTTCTACCTAACTTGTAGCCTAAAAAAAAACACACTATTGGTCATAAGTATTTCAAGGCTAGTCTGCTTCTTAACATCTTGAAAAAGGAGATGGAATTGAAAAAGATCCATCAACTATAACCCCATACTATAACCCCAAAAGAACCAGATTCCGTAAACAACAGAGGAAGAATGATGTAAATACATTGGTAAGATCAGATGGATGTTTTGGCAACAAATTGAAACTTTAGTATCTTGAACACTGAGAAGTTAGGGCACTTCAATTAAATTTAGTGTTGCTGGCACACATACGGAAAAAGCAATGTGTGTTACTTCAATTTTTGAGTTTCCAATTTTGGCCCCAGATTTTATGCCTCCACAAACCAATTGATCCCCAAAACTTTTCAAATTCCCATGCACTAAGAGTTTTCACATATGAAATTAACATAAAACAGGACAATAATGAAAAAACTTTCTAACAGAGATATTGGGGCATTAATCATGGCACTTGCAAATGATGAGTGCATATTGGGGTGTACCTGCACCAAAACTGACTGAGATCAGCTTCCCTTCTTGATACAAAAACTCCTTCACACCATTAATTTGAATTTTATCAAGCACCTCCAACCAGATATCTGCAATTCCTCTATGGCTTTTACCAGAAATATGCCTGCCACTTACCCTGTTATTGTCAGTAGAATGTGTGGATGTCTGTTGATGAACCATACTAGTCCCAGCATGTCTTTTTTTCTCTAAATTAATACCCTTAAGCGTGGCATTTTCTCGGAAATCAGCAGAACTTCCAGCACGGAGATTTTCTATTCTGACATTTGTTGACAAGCGTCTCTCCTTATTGGACATCTCAGAATGCTCACTTACTCTCCTGGCTAAATCTCTTCCACCCGCATTATTTAGGGCTAAGGGACTGTGACTAAAACTAGTGTCCGCGGAAGTGGGCAGCATGTACTGCTGATCAGGAGCTAGTTGAAGCAACGCAGCTGTTAGCCATGTTAATTTGTCATTTGACATCCTTAATTGTTTTTCAGCCTCTGATAAAGTTTTCAGAGCTTGACGCAGTTTTTCCATATCTTCTTTGGATACTGCAACCAATAAGAACAAAGATTGAGCTGTAATCAGAAAAGCCACAGAGGAAAAGTTGGCACAAACTAAGCTCAATTTATTATTTAAAGAGGAACGTTGGAAGAGAGTTGCACAACATGAAATTGGTATAAAATGAGATGAAGAAAAGAACAAGGAATGATGCAATTACAGATATTCAGATACACATATCTTCAGTGAGATAATATGATCAACATTGCCAAAACTTGTGAATAAATAAATGAATTAGTATTTTTTTTCTAATATAGCTGGTAACAGTTACTCACATGGTTGTCGTCGAAAGAACTTCCTTCTATGCCTGTCTTTTGTAAAGTCATAACTACCAGCAAGTATATCGGTAATGACTGTAGCAAGCTGTGACATCAAAGCCAATGGCTCTACACCAGTTTCCATTATTATTCTCAAGTTCTTCACAGTGTTAACTGTGTCTGCAGATAGTGCTAAATCAAGAAGATCTACCAATTTTTCATCTGAGATAAGCCCAACCTGAAAAAAGTTTTTATAACTTTCAGTTGTTGTAAAGGTAGAAAAGCATTCCTGTATACTATGGATATAATAATTATCAATGACATCTGTTACTAATAACAAGTGTTGGAAAGAAAGTACATAGAAGGGAATTTTCTATAAAGACAAAAAATGCAGAGAAAATTTTTTTTTATGGACGTGCATCATAAATAAAACAAAAAGATTTAATAAAAAAAAATTTGAATTAGGGTTCATCAGAAGGCAAGAAAATGAGGCCACACTTGCAGATGATAAGACAATAATACGCAACCAAAGGAGCTAACAGTAATTGAAATTTGAAATAATGACAACAACTTCTTTACATCTACGGGAAAACATTCATAGAGGATGCAAATAACCATCAGATACAGCAGAAACACTAAATAAGTAAAATCATAAACCTAACATGCACCATACATTCCCATAGGCTGATAAGTAAAATAATTTGTTCATGTCATTAGTCTTCTCATGCTCAACTTAGAAATGCAATAAACATGGAAATATAAAGTTTAAAAAATATGCAACTGAAATATAGTAATTTCAAAAGCAACATCGTATAAAATAGAAACCCAAACATCGACTATTATAGAAATAAAACCTAATCAAATTAATATTAGACTAATAAATACATCATAAATGTACTCAATTACTTATCCTACCAAACACTTGTAAAGCTAAAATAATCTGAAATTCCAGATATTATTACACACTGATAGCGATTATTATCATTTAGCCTTGTAATCTCCCAAGAGAAAAGATGAGAATTCTCATCATTTTTGGTGGCTTAGAGAAAAGTGTCAGCAAATTAATATTCATCTTTCATACACAAACTTCATCCAAAATCTTATTCCAACATATTGGAAAAATCATCATATTTCATCGAATAATACATCAAAAACAATAACTCAAAGAGACCTTGACAGTGAAACTTTGATAATTAACTCTCCTAAAGGACAATTGGCATACGAAGCAGCTCCAGAATTAATATTTTGCAGGTACATCACGATGCATATCTAGTTGCAAAATCTCAAGCCTATATACATTATGCGGTTCAAGATTAAAACATATATTTTCAAGATGATAGGCATAAAGCAAACATAAGAGGATATGAAAAATATAAAATTCTAATTCCGATAGCAAAAGTGAAGATAAATTTACCAGTTCCTGAACCAGAGGGACAGAGATCCTCTGGCCAAGCAAACTCAGTTGCTCAAGAGTCATCTCAGCATCTCTCAATGATCCATCTGATCTTGATGCAATAAGTTTTAGTGCTTCCTTATCAATTTCTAAATCTTCTTTGGTCGCAATCCACTGCAAAGTATAGATAATATCTGCATCCTTCAGCTTTGGAAAAAAGAACTTCTGGCACCTGGATATGATTATGTGAGGCAAAACATCAAGACTCGAACTGACAAGGACAAAAACCACACGTCTGGGAGCTCGATCAATGACCTTTGATATGGCACTCCAGCAATCAGAGGACAAAGTATCACAGTCATCAAAGATAAACACTCTATGATGTGATGGCAGCTGGGAAACAATCATATTGTCAAGTAAATCCATAATGCTCTCGAAGTCAAAATTACTGACTGGACCAACTTCCCGTATGTTTCTACTCTTACCCATATCATGCGCAATGCAAGAATTGCAAAACCCACAAGGTTTAGGATGTTCCGAAGATTGACAATTTAAAGCTCGGGCAAATATGCGGGCGCAGGAAGTTTTACCTGTGCCATGAGGTCCATAAAACACATACAGCAACCCAACCTTCCTTCTCATGACAGCATTTAAAAGAGCTTGCGCAACCAAATTCTGTCCCACCAGATCCCTGAAGGTTCTTGGCATGTACTTTTGTGTGAGGCTCTGGTGTCTATTTTTGCTTCTACCAATTTTTCATCTGAGATAAGCCCAACCTGAAAAAAGTTTTTATAACTTTCAGTTGTTGTAAAGGTAGAAAAGCATTCCTGTATACTATGGATATAATAATTATCAATGACATCTGTTACTAATAACAAGTGTTGGAAAGAAAGTACATAGAAGGGAATTTTCTCTAAAGACAAAAAATGTAGAGAAAATTTTTTTATGGACGTGCATCATAAATAAAACGAAAAGATTTTATAAAAAAAAAAAATTGAATTAGGGTTCATCATAAGGCAAGAAAATGAGGCCACACTTGCAGATGATAAGACAATAATACGCAACCAAAGGAGCTAACAGTAATTGAAATTTGAAATAATGACAACTACTTCTTTACATCTACGGGAAAATATTCATAGAGGATGCAAATAACCATCAGATACAGCAGAAGCACTAAATAAGTAAAATCATAAACCTAACATGCACCATACATTCCCATAGGCTGATAAGTAAAATAATTTGTTCATGCCATTAGTCTTCTCATGTTCAACTTAGAAATGCAATAAAAATGGAAATATAAAGTTTAAAAAATATGCACCTGAAATATAGTAATTTCAAAAGCAACATAGTATAAAATAGAAACCCAAACATCGACTATTATAGAAATAAAACCTAATCAAATTAATATTAGACTAATAAATATATCATAAATGTACTCAATTACTTATCCTACCAAACACTTGTAAAGCTAAAATAATCTGAAATTCCAGATATTATTACACACTGATAGCGATTACTATCATTTAGCCTTGTAATCTCCCAAGAGAAAAGATGAGAATTCTCATCATTTTTGGTGGCTTAGAGAAAAGTGTCAGCCCATTAATATTCATCTTTCATACACAAACTTCATCCAAAATCTTATTCCAACATATTGGAAAAATCATCATATTTCATCGAATAATACATCAAAAATATTAACTCAAAGAGACCTTGACAGTGAAACTTTGATAATTAACTCTCCTAAAGGACAATTGGCATACGAAGCAGCTCCAGAATTAATATTTTGCAGGTACGTCACGATACATATCTAGTTGCAAAATCTCAAGCATATATACATTATGTGGTTCAAGATTAAAACATATATTTTCAAGATGATAGGCATAAAGCAAACATAAGAGGATATGAAAAATATAAAATTCTAATTCTGATAGCAAAAGTGAAGATAAATTTACCAGTTCCTGAACCAGAGGGACAGAGATCCTCTGGCCAAGCAAACTCAGTTGCTCAAGAGTCATCTCAGCATCTCTCAATGATCCATCTGATCTTGATGCAATAAGTTTTAGTGCTTCCTTATCAATTTCTAAATCTTCTTTGGTCGCAATCCACTGCAAAGTATAGATAATATCTGCATCCTTCAGCTTTGGAAAAAAGAACTTCTGGCACCTGGATATGATTATGTGAGGCAAAACATCAAGACTCGAACTGACAAGGACAAAAACCACACGTCTGGGAGCTCGATCAATGACCTTTGATATGGCACTCCAGCAATCAGAGGACAAAGTATCACAGTCATCAAAGATAAACACTCTATGATGTGATGGCAACTGGGAAACAATCATATTGTCAAGTAAATCCATAATGCTCTCGAAGTCAAAATTACTGACTGGACCAACTTCCCGTATGTTTCTACTCTTACCCATATCATGCGCAATGCAAGAATTGCAAAACCCACAAGGTTTAGGATGTTCTGAAGATTGACAATTTAAAGCTCGGGCAAATATGCGGGCACAGGAAGTTTTACCTGTGCCATGAGGTCCATAAAACACATACAGCAACCCAACCTTCCTTCTCATGACAGCATTTAAAAGAGCTTGCGCAACCAAATTCTGTCCCACCAGATCCCTGAAGGTTCTTGGCATGTACTTTTGTGTGAGGCTCTGGTGTCTATTTTTGCGGTAGCCACTCAACTTGCGTTGATCACCAGATCTAGCTTCAGAAGCAAGGTCTGAATCAACATCATGCTTGTATAAATTATCAGCAAAAATTCCAAGTTCACCGGAATAGTTATGGACCCAACCAGCATTGTCCGTCGTTTCCTGAGATCCAGATGCCTCAACCAGCAGAGGCAGTGCCTCTGAATTAGATCTTGTAGATGAGCTTGTGTAATCAGATGCCATTGGCATGTCAGACATTTCTCTCCCATGGGCAGTTGAACCACCTTTCTTTAACCTTGAGTCTGATAAACCACAAGACAAACTTCTTCCAGCCATGTCAAGAATAGTTTTACCTCTGTGATGAATTCTTGACCAATTCCAAGGAATCCCACACCCATTTCTTGGAGCCCTAGTGACATTTGCGTTGCCATACTCTTCTTCCCCCTCCTCCATCAAATACTTGGCACGGGCTGAACCCTGAGCTAATGTGTTAGATGCCACAGACAATTCATTCTGAGCTCCAACATCTCTTGAAGCTGTAGCAGCTCGAGTTCTTCTTGTGCCTCGAAACTTGCGCCTTTTAACTCTATTTAACCCACTGGAGTACCCATGAATGCTGGCTTCTGGTTCATCAACAGTTTTCTCCCATCGAGAATGACTTCCACGAAGGTGGATGTTAGAAGATGCTACATCATCAGTTGGATCATCATTCAACTGCTCAGACAGGGTCTTAGGTTGAGCATCTCCAATTTGCTTCCCCTTTTGTTTACTCTTTCTATCTTTAGATTCAGAGTTTCTAGAAAAAACATCATGAGCCAAGATATTTCCATCTTGATTGAGTGGAGGCTCCTCATTGCCACCCAAAACATCAGTCCTATTACTCTTCCGACTAGACTCCTCTCTCCTAACTCTTCTACCATTCCCAACTCCACTCTTGCTACTACGTTCGCTTACTGCCGCTACCCCATCATTACCCCCACTGACCTCACCAGGAGCAACTTTTGATGTGGAAAAATTTGGTAATGTTGGTGAGCTTCCTGACATCCTCCTAGCTTCCCTCCGACGCTCAATGCCAATAGACCTTCTCCCCTCCCGAATCCTCGCATCATTTTCACCCTTCTTTGGAAGTAGATCAACAATGGAAGGTGAATGCCATGAGGGAGGACTTGCAGAAGGGTCCCTGAGAGATCTTGACCTCTGTAGGACCACAAGGTCCCTCAAAAGAGACCTATCTGCCAATATGGGGCTATTCTTGTGCATATGATTCTTCAAGTGAATACAATTCGTCAAATGTATGTGGTTGCGTAGATGATCACCGATATCACCATTCGCATCCTTAAGAATCCTATCGCGGACAGCTCTGGTCATGATCAGGACTCTAAAGCTTCCAATAGCAGAATCTCTTTAAAATTTAGGAAAGAAATTAATGTATATAGCATTTCTTATTGTATAACTGTCACAAACTCTTGGCAATTATGGCATTACTTCCTTAACACCCACCAATGATATCTCAATGAAGGCATAGCAAAGCCCAAAACAATGCCAAAATTGAAGCAATTAAAGATCCTCCATCAATAACAAAACCACCCATTAGCAAAACCCCATTTCCAATAATAACACCCTCAAGTACAACAAAGCTACTCAAAGGCATAAAACCAACCAATAATATAAAGTAAGCAGGGCAATCCCTTTTAACCCATGAAATCAAAGCTCAAAAAGATTCAAGCTTTAAAGCGCGAAACTCAAATGCCACTCCAAAAGAAGCATTATTAGCCGCCACCTGAACTCCAATGCATGAGATTACAACCAAAAAACCCCAACCTCAACAAAAACCACCACCCTCTGAACTTCAACACGCAAAAACCCCAGAACCAGAACAAACTAAAAGCAACCCATCTTTTGAAATCCCAGCAGCAATCAAAATCTCAAGCCGCTTTACTTCCAAAACCTTGAAAAAGATTATGGATTTCGACAAACCAGAGAGAATCAGATAAGGCCATGAGAAAACAAAAAGGAACTTAATGTAACAACACAACAAGAAAACAAAAGGAAAAAGAAGGAAGTAGAAGAAGAAGAACAATCAAAAAAAGCAAGAAGGGAAACACCCCTATCACCTGAATCAGAAAAAGGCAAGCGAACCCATTTGGATCATTAAGTCCTGGATCTCCCAGCAACCTTCACATGCACTTCACGAGGGCTTCTTTCAAAGAAAACGATAGTCAAGAGAGAGAGAGAAATAGACTAATACTTGACTATTAAAAAAAGAAAAAGAAAAAAAGAGTTTTGTAAGCTTGTATGAAAGAGAAAGAGCAAGTGAAAGAAGCAAATGAGTGAGTGAGAAAGAGAGAATCTCAGAGAGTTTGTATATGATATGTATGCTGTAAGAGAGAGAGATTGGGTGAGATCCGTTGGAGACTGACACAGAGAGAGAGAGAGAGAGAGGGAGAGAGAGAGAGAGAGGGGGACATAACACAACACATGTATGCAACTAAGCAGTGTGTCCGTTTGTTTGAGCATGCAATTCTTAAGTCCTAACACTGTTTTTTGGTTTTGGATTTTAGCCCATTGCATGTACTGTCTTAAAGTACTTTTTTTTTTTTAATTTTTTTTTTCAATCTTAAAATTTTTGAATTTTTGGAAATAATTTGATTTTAAATCTTAGAAATGGAAATGTTATTTAAAAGATTTTGAATTTTGGGGGGGACCAATTAGGTCCGTTCCGTTGAATTTGCCGGGTTCTGATTAGCATAGGGTGGACTTTTTTGGTAGCCTATATATAAGTAAACAATTTGGACTTTCCTTTTCACTTCTCCCCAAAACAATAACAAAACATTTATTAAGAGAAGATAAAGAAATTTCGGTGGCTTTTTTGATTTTTTTACTTTTGTTTAACCAAATGTGACATTAAACAAAATAAAAAAAAATTAATAATTTGATCCTGTGTTTGGAATTTGGATGAGTTTAAATTTTATAGTTTACTTTTTTTATGGTCAATTTAAGTATAGTTTTTAACAGTTTCTGCTTTTTCTTTTTCTTTTTTGAGCAAATAACAGTTTCTGCTTTTAGGTGTGAATTTTACCTTTTATTTTATTTTATTATTAATTTAGCGTCTCACATAAGTTTTTTTTTTTTTTTTAGTAATGTTAAAAATACAAATTTTTTTTACAAACTACTGATGTGGTGAATGACTATTGGTAAATAAAAAAGTGATATTTATGGTAGGCCTAGATAAAAATTAATAAAAATTTGGTCACATCAACATTTTGTAAAAATATTGTAAAATAGCTTGTGACTGTAGCATTACTCTTTTTATTTTTTAACAAACAGCAAGTGAATTGGATTAGCAAATTTCTTTTTTTTTTTAAGCAAATAAATTGGTAACTTTGTTTTAATTCTTTACTTGTTTTTATGTTGCCTAATAATGTTATGTGAGCAATCAGTATGTGCGAACAAAGTTTATGAGTAACTTTTCAAATTTCTCATATATTTTTTTTCTAGGAGTGTTCGCGATGCGGTGCAGTACAGTTTTAGGTCATTTTTAGCACTGCACTTTGTGGTGCGGTTTAAGCAAAGCCATAACTGCATCGCACCTCATTTTTGCGGTCATATGTGCGGTGTGGTGTGGTTTAGAGTTAGCAAAAATCATAACCGCACCAGATCTCATTTTTGCGATCACTTGTTTGATGTAGTGTATAAATTGCGATTTGAAACTAATATATTTTTCAGATTTTAGGCTTTTCCTGCCTAGCAAAAAACTGATTTTCCCCTTTGTTTTGGGCCAAGTCTTAAAATATTAAGCTAGTTTTTCTTTATTTTGGATTGGCTTTCCTAATTAACACTTACAAGGGTTATTATAATTTTTTTTTTTTTGAAAACTAGGGTTATTAAACTTTTTTTTTTTAGAAGTATTAAAATATTAATTAATAATATATTTAATATTAAAAAAATAAAATATTAATATATAGAAAGGGTGTGGTTTGTGCGGTTTTCTTATTATAAAATTGCAAATTGCATTGCACCAGGTGGTGCGGTGCATTGTTACTTGCAGTGCAGTTATGCCATTTTGCGGGCAGTTTTGATGCGGTTTGGTGAACACCCCTACAGTTTTTTCTATGTGTGAATTTTGAAAATATAAATATTTAAATTTCATGTTCCTTAAGTTCTTAACATGTATATCAAATTTTGTTTAAATTATAAACTTTTTACCATTCGATCGATAAAATTATTTTTTATATACAATTTTAAATCACAAAAACTTGAAATTTTAACATTTGCTTGATAATATAGCAATTGATCTTTGATCTTTTTGAAATTTTATAAGAATGAAAGATATAATAAAAACATACAATCCAGTGGTTAGATTTTCAAAATTTACACTCAATATAAAGATATATGAAGACTTTGTAAGGTTTCTCTCCAAATTAGTTTTAAAATAAATTTTATTTAGTATGTGATCAGTGCTTATATAGAAAAGAGATCCTAGAATCAAAATAGGTACTCTTTTTTTTTGGAGGGGGGGGGGGGGGGGAAATGGCTTATAAAAGCCGGAATTGGCATTGAATTAGGAAGATATGCTGAATTGGTGGTCAAAAATGTGCCAAAAGGAAAGACCCAAGTAGACCTGGCAAAGAAAAAAGAAAAAGAAAAGAAACACCCAAGTGTATAGTGAAAGAAAAAGAAGCAAAAATCCATCATTTATTTGATCTTTGATTTTACTTTACCGACATAATAAAACTGATTTCCGATTTTCTCCAAAGCTATTACATTACATTTTGTTTGTATTTGTCACAACTATTAACCCGCAGAAGATAGTTCCTCATGTTTCAAATGTTTTCTATACAAAACCAAACCCCATAAATTACTTCTTTTTATTTTTATTTTTTTTATGGGACCAAATATTACGGCACCCATTAACAGCAATTTTTTGACTTCTTTTTGTTCAATTTTTTGTTTTTTTCTGTAATTTTACGTCCTTTTTTTTTAGTGTGAGGCCAATTTTATAGAGAAAAAATTATTAAAATAACACGTAAAACCAGTTTTATGTTTTTTTCTTTTATTTATCTCTAATTTTTTTATTAAATGAGACCTACCTTAGTACAACTTTAACAAAGACCGGTGCGGTGTCTATTACTAATATCTAAGGGATGTGACTAGTGATCAAAAAAATAATTGTTGTTGACTTTACAAAACCAATTGAGCTTATAAAATTTTTGTGGCGTGTGGCCTTGTTATATTTAATGTCTTCTTTTCTTTTTTATGAACATTTAATGTCTTCTTGTACTGTTTGATTTGGAATTTATATATATTTATTTGTTCTAGGTGGTATCGTTCTCTACTAGCCTATGATATGGTTGTCAACTATCATCCAACTCAGGAATCGGAAATAAGCACGCATTATATCTATTTATGACCTGGTGCATCTGTTCGGTGCAGTAAATAATTTTACACACAAGTTGACACTTCTTTCTACTTACTACATTGAAATATTAAATATCAAGTTCTCTTAGATTTAGTTCAACTGTATATATCATCTGTAACTAGCTATGTTGTTGAGAAGTGTTTGTGAATTAAAGAGATATTACATGAGAGGGTGCTTAATTCAATTTCATATTCATTTTCAGGTGTTCAAAATTTAATTGCTGCTTTTGAAATTTGTATGTATATGTAGGAAAGACAAATATATTTGTTCCTACTGATTTTGGTATCTACTATGTGTGGCTAGGGTGATTAATGTGAGCATTTTGGCGCCTTCCTTTGCATGAAATGAATATTTGTATCTGCCTCGTACAAATATTTTATGTGATCTATACATAGCAAATAAGTAGTTTCTCATTTGAGTATTTTTTGCCATATGATGAATTAATTTGGCTTAAGGTGTTCAAAAATTCATCACTTGTAACCTGTAAATTGCATTGATCATTTGTGATATACACCATTAAATCAGTTAATCAACAATGTCATTCCAACACAAGATTTTAAAAGACAAGTTGTCCTATGTTAGCTCTTTACAGAGTTATTATTAATTTCTCTCATATTGTTCGATAAGGTAATGTAGCTGCACATATCTTAGTCTAGAGAATAGGACTTTCTTTTCCTCTCATAGTCTAGATGGAGTCGGTTCCTCTAGATTTTATTTCCCTTGTAATTTCTGATTTACCAACTTTTGATTAATAAACAATATTGTCTTTCTTTTCAACGAAAAAAAGAAAAAGAAAAAAGATAATTATAATGTACTACTAATTTCACAGTTCGAACGTCACTTCCTTTCTAAACCCTCAAGCACTTTATATATGGAAAGATGTCAATTAAGCTACAACGTTTTTAGATTCTAGCACAAGATGAGATTGCAAAGCAAAAAATAAGATTCGAATCCCCAAATCAGCATATAGTTTTTCCATATTCCAACATACACACAAAAATCCAGTTGGGACAAAAAAGAGCACATAGTCACAAAATGTGACTATGGAATAACAAATTGCTCAAACATAAAGTGAGCATCATTTAGAGGCTGTTTGGTAATATTTTTTTTTAATAGCGTTGTTTGTATTTTTTATAAATACGTGTGGATAAAAAAGTGTGTGAAAATGCTTAAAATGTTATTTAAAAACGGAAAACTTGTATTTAAACACATATACTAAATGGCCCCTTGAACTCTTCAACTAATGGCATTGATCAATAGAACTTTATATTTGATTAATTAATTAAAAAGGCTGGTTCTTGACAAACTTTGGGTGTTAAGAGATCTGTACAACTTGCAAAAGAAATTGTAGTCTCATAATTAATACATAAAATAGAATAGCCTTTTAGTACCAAAAATGTTTACATCAAACATGAGTTGAATTTAAAACATTGATTTTCAAAGAGAGAGAATTATCAAAATTGGAAATATATTTATTACAAAATTTGATTAGCAGGAAACTATTTATCACACAAATCTTTGAATCTTTGATACTTCATTTCTTATTCACTGGTTGGTTATTTTATTCAGCAAAAAGAAGGTTATTTATCAATCACACCATTCATAATCTCTTTCATTCACATTTTTCTCATTTTCAGTTCTCTTTTTTTTCTTAACAGAAAATATAAGGGAAAATACAAAATGATTAAATAGAAACGAAATTTATAGTATAAAGGACCACTGAGAAAATTAAGCTATTTTAAAAATATGCTTTTCCCTGTCTGAAAAAATTACAGTTTGACCCATCTTCAAGAAAGGAAATTTTGTTTTGTTCGTGGCCAATAGTAGCCATGGCCCAATTAAATTCAGTCCACTGTACTGTGACATAGCCGTGGTCCCCAACGGGTAATCCCAGCACAGCACTGATGACTGTCCAATTTATAATACCGGGGGTATTCTCTGAGGAACCATGCGGTGCCTCCGTAAACAAAACAATAACTATCAAATGTCACCGTCACAGTCACGTCATGTTGAATGATGGCTGATGTGTTTAAGGATAGATGTTTCCAATTCTCATAATTATTATTATATTTCTTTATAATTCCGATGATGAGCATATTATATATATATTAAAAGAAAATTTCATAACTATTTTCAGTTTATCACAATAAGTTAGTAAGTTTTATTGATTTTTATTTTGACTCACTTTTTGTATAAATTTTTTTTTATTACTAAAAATTTATCACATTAATCATTATCTTTTTGCTTTTTCTTTTTTGTCTATAAACTTTATCTTCTTATTCTTTCTTCTTTTTATTATTATTTTGATGCTTAATGTTAGCAAAAATGTGCAGTGATTGTCTAATGCTTAAGTGTACAGAAAGAGTTTTCATTATATTTCCATATTGATATACATGAGGTTCTTCGTATAATGTAGATATAGGATACTCACATTCTGTGGGAAATAGGAAGAATTTGTCCTCTGTTCTCATCTCAGCTTAAGAAATAGGATTAAAGGAAAACCCAATAAGGCTATAGTATGATACTTTCGATTGATTAGACTTCTTGATTGTCATCATGCTTGTACAATATTGTCACAATATATATTTTTGGGAAGAAAACAATGATACAATGGCTAGTGCTTAGTATTTATATGCTATGGGTTAGAAAATTACCATAAATTCAAATTGTGACTTGGAATGAAAATTTGGGTTTTTTTTTTTTTTTTTTTTTTTTTTTTTTTTTTTTTAAGAAAGAAAAATTAATTTAGTTATTTTTTAAATATTCTTGGTGTTCAAAGAATGGGTTATTCCTTGGAGTGGATTGCCCATTTGGTACGTGTGTTTAAACAACCGTTTTTCAGTTTTTTTGAAAATACGTGTAGGTGAAAAAATATGTGAAAATATGTATAATGTTGTTTAAAAACTGAAAATATATGTTTAAACACATGTACCAAACACATATTGTTTAAAGAAGTAATGTATTTCTTATCCACCAAGGAATAAGAATTGGGTGTATAAATATACCGTCTTACAAAAGATTCAATGTTTTTTACCCAAAGGCCTTCTCTATAGGGAGAAAGAATAAATCATAAAAATGAGCATAAAACTAGTATGAAAAAAATGATAATAATGAAATAATATATTTTCGCTTAGAAGATATCACAAGGAAAGGGACAACAAATTTTGGGTTTTTTTTTATAACTATTTTTGTAAAGTGTACAAATCAAGGAGAATTTGTGAAGCTTGTATTAATGTTGTCAAGCGAGAAAGAGAAAAAAAAAGTGTCATGTGTGAATAAAAAGGAAAAGATAGTTCTAAAAATTGCAATGTGATCTTGGTGCAAAGAAAAACATGGTGGAATCTTTGTGTGTGAGAACAAAGAAAGCAAAGAGATCTTCTTTAACTGCAAGACATACATGAGAAAATAAATTTGAGGTTTTTCTCTAGGGAGATGTTTTTGGGTACTACAACCATGTAGAGTTGTTGTATTCGAAGTTAGTGACAATCTCAGATGAAATTCCTAGAGATAATATACTATTGATTTTGTAATGGTAGATTTATTCGAAGTTTGTCCTATGGTTTTTACTTTGAAGGAAAAAGGGTTTTCCACATAAATATTTGTGATCTTATATATGTGTGATAGATTTCCTAGCTTAGTAATTTTGGTAATATATATATATATATATATATTTGGAAATTGATTAAAATTGTTAATTGATTTTATTAATTCGCACAATACTAGACTAGGACTCAACACTATATATTTCAACTTATTCAGTTTAGTTGCCTTAAATATATTTTTTAAAATTTTATTTTTTTATAATTATACTTAAAGAGATCTTCCCAAACAAACACATGGACTGAGAAAGTCAACTATTATTATTATTATTATTATTATTATTATTTAATAATTCAATATTTGAAGGAGAAGGAATTTGAACTCTAAGCATTTTCATTGGAAACACAAAAAAAAATGTCAATTAAGTTATAACACTCTTAATTTGGAACTCTTGAATTATGGAGTAGTTTTCATAGATGATTGTATATTGAAGAGCATGAAAATTTGTTGAGTTTTAATTATGTTGTTTTTAGTTGTTATCATTCTACAGTTGCCCTACATGTGATATTGTCTTATTGCAATCACCTTTTATTTGATGATATAACACAATCACCCTATATTTGACGATACCTCAAGCAATAATATGGAATGAAAAATGTGGACTACACGAGCAAAAGAGGGAAAAAAATGTAGACTACAAGTAACAAGACGAAGAAGAGCTGATAATCTAGTGATAATGATATCTTTTGGTGTTCCATATATTGTGTTTAGAAGTGATTGGAACCTCCCCTCTTCCTCCCTCACTATCTACTATCTAAAAAATAAAATGATGGGAAATAAATCGGCAATGTAATTGCAACTAAATAAATACAAATTAAGAAAAATAAAAAATAAACGTTAGAAAAAAAAATTATACAATCTAACAAAGAATTCCTTTAATCTCCAAAAAGGAAAATACAATCTGACCAGCTCTTTCTCTTTTTTTCCTAAACATATTATTTCCAGTACCCCATAGAGGTATTTATTTTGTTGGCTAATAGTCTGGCAACAGGGACAGGAGGAAGTATACCCCGTTTCGGGTGTATATATACTTCCTCCCACACATAGCTAAGTGGGTACCACAATTGGTGGGTCCCACTATCTTTGACTGTGAGGAAATATACACCCGAAGCAGAGTGTATGCTTCCCAAGGACGAAGCCAAACTTGAGATCTAAGGGGGCAAAACATATGCTAAAAAAATTTCTTGACTTGTTACTAAATAAGACTATCTTATAAAAATTAATGTTTCCAATAGTTACGTTTGTTATTTATTTAATTAATTTTTAGATGTTGGATCAATTTCAAATCTTGTAACTCTACTTATTGATAATTAAAAAGAATATGTAAACAAAAAGAAGATAAGAAAGCCCATAATATATATATATATATATATTTAAAGAAAAATTCTTAAGCTACTAAAAAAAACTTACAAACTCATGTATTAAAGCATATAATTAGGTCCACTTCAACGTATAATAAACAAATGTTAATAACTTTTTTGTGAATGATGACACATCAATTTATCATATTTATCTACTAAAATTTGTAACTCACTCTAAATATATATTGAAGACAAAACTTAGATATGAAAAAAAAAAAATTTCATTTTTTTTTTTTGGTTGGGTTCTTAGGACCAATTTGTGAATTTTTGGGGGAGAGGGGGGGTGAAGAGTAATTATCTTGGACCTAAATATTAAAAAATTAAAAATATATATACTACTGTGAATTTAAAAAAAAAATTGGGGGCATTGCCCCCCTAGTCCATGAACAGCTCCGTCCCTATTTCGCACAAAGAGATGGATGAGCTTCAAGAGGGCAAAGTAGGTTTTTCGCTTGAGGTCGAAGTTTGATTTAATACCAAATTTTATGCATGATAGTGTTAGGAAATAAGATAAGGGAAAAGAAAGATAAAACAGGACAAATCCTAAACTCCAACAACTAAAATCGGCTTTAAAACCTTAGGCATCACCGTCAAACAAGAGAAAACATTTCCTAATCTTAAAAATATTATCCAAATGGTCCTGCCTTCATAATAATAAAAAGGATTGATACTCTACCCTTTTTAATTTTAGGTAGATAGCTAGAGAGAAAAAAGTTAGGTTCAATTCATAAATATGGAACATCATAAAAAATGTTATTATTCTTGAACTATCAATTAAGGGTTGGGTTTGTGTTTAGTGGCTAATTTTACTGGACACGTTGAGATGCAGGCATGTGTCTAATTTTAGACAAATATTTGTATTCTAACGTATTTAGTAGAACTGATCACTGAATATAAGTCTCTCCCATCAATTAAACCTTGATCACTGTTGAGTGTTCTAACTTTCACTCACTAAAAAGTCAAAAACTCTTTAATGGGACGTATATAGGTAAATTCGCAGCGATTGAAAACTGCAGCCATTCAGAATTTGGAACTTTTTTTTTTTTTTTGAGAATGAAGAATTTGGAACTTAATTACAAATTGGTAGGGAAAAGAATATACTATTTATGGATAATGTATTCTTTATGGCGAATGAACCTATATATGATCTTGAAAATTGTATTCTAGGGCGCAATTCTTTCTCTGAATAGGTAAACTATTTTCTTGTCAGAGACTCAGAAACACTCCAAATGTACAATCATCAACGCCTAATTAAACAGGTTACATGAAATTTATTTAAGAATTCCCTTTTGAAAGGGACAAATTCTACTTGGTTATAAAGTCGGTGATTGAGAAAAATGTTTTCCTAGTGAAACATATATTATAACCATTCATTTTTTGGGGATGAAATTTGGCAGTGTTGCCATCCAATTGTTGCCGGTCCAAGCTTGTAAAGCAATGTACGTATCACGAAAGTATGGCAGATTTAATTGGGACCAATTTTATTAGAGAGAAGACAGGAAAATCTAAAAGAATATGGCCTACCAAAATTATTACATGGGTCATACTTAAGAAGCAAAGGGAAACCCATGCACAAGAAAACATTCCAAACCACTTGCATGTGTTTGGCACAGCCAAGCCGACCCAGAGACCCATGTTGATAAATTTTTTTTTTTGGAGAAATAAACAAACATAAATAGAAGAGAGCGAAAGAGATTTTAATATAAAAGCACATTACAGAAAGAGTCGTCAAAATTTTTTTTTTGGTAAATGAATAAAGGTTCTCATTTACATAGTCTATAAATTATTTATCTAACTACACTAATACATTCAAGTAACGAAATTCTAAAATGTATATTGGTAGAGGTTTTTGTAACAACAAAGCCCCCACAATTCCTGACTGTCATGTGCACATACTTTAACCTAGGCTTAGGTCCCTGAGTTTTCACAAACTCCTGGGGTAAAAGCTTGCGCACACGTTAGGGGTTGCCCATCACTTATGAACCTTTGCTTTGGTCGCTCACTTTGCGATGTGGGATCAAGACTTTTGGGCTTAGATCCCCTCACCCTACCACACCTTTAAGAGGGAGCCGACCTCAGCTCTGATAAACTTTTGTAACAATACAGCCCCCACGGTTCCCGACTGCCGTGTGCACATACTTCAATCCAGGCTTAGGTTCTCGAGTTTTCACAAGCTTTTGGGGTAAAAACTTGTGCACACGTTAAGGGTTGTCCATCACTTATGAACCTTTGCTTTGGTCGCTCACTTTGCGATGTGAGATCAGGACTTTTGGGCTTAGATCCCCTCACCCTTGACCCAATTTTATAGTTAACCTATGTGTTCAAGTGATTAATTATTATTTTAAGCCACTTTATTTCTATAATAAATATAAGAGTATTTAATAAGCATATTATTTTATAATACCTTTGAATAAGAATTGTAAAGATTATAAATAATTGAATGGCTATTTGTATTATAAATATATGCTTAGTATGTGCACACGGCAATCGGGAACTGTGGGTGTTCTGTCGTTACAAATGGTATCAGAGTCGAGGTCGGCTCTCCTCTTAAAGGTGTGGTAGGGTGAGGGGATCTAAGCCCAAAAGTCCTGATCCCATATTGCAAAGTGAGCGACCAAAGCAAAGGTTCATAAGTGATGGACAACCCCTAATGTGTGCACAAGCTTTTACCCCAGAAACTTGGTGAAAACTTGGGGACCTAAGCCTGGGTTGAAGTATGTGCACACGGGAGTCGAGAACTGTGGGGCTCTGTCGTTACAATTTCCCTTTTATTAAGTTTGAACCAAATTATATTTGTATAATATATATTAATTAGATAATTATTAATTATTTCACAAAGTAGCAAAGCAAAGTAATCATTTTTCAAAAGTTTTTTTTTTTTTTTTTGAGAAACAGACACACACATATAGTAGTATAATTTTTTTTAATGTTATCATGAGTCATGACCCACTTATATATCATGAAATCCAATAGATTTGTACTTTGTGGCCGGGTCACTCTCAAAACTACTTGTCTCACTGCGACATTATGCCCCAAACAAGGTGCTACATGAAAAGGCATGGTATTAGAATTTGATTAATAAAAGGCAGATCTTACCCGATGTCAATTTGTGGATCTTCATGGATTTTTTTTTCTTATTTTTCTTTTGTTGAATAAAAAAAAGGTGGAATCATCGATACGGACAAAATGCTTAAACCACTAGACTTGAGACAAACGAGATGCTTGACCATTAGACCCAAATGTTAATCCATAGATCTTCTTGGATTTTTTTTCCCTTTTTCTTTTGTTGAATAAAAAAAGATGGAATTTTCGAGATGGACAAAATGCTTAACCACTAGACATAATATGGACGAGGTGCTTAACCACTATACTCATGTTCTTGATTCTCAACGGGTAATGGAATAAATTAATAAACTCAAGGTGGACCACAAAATTTCGGTGTCTGATTCGGCCATGCTAAGAATGTTGCGTGTAATCCATGAAAGTCCTTGTCAAATAAAAATTATAAAAATAAAACCCTTCTCTCAAGTCATTATCGAATTGATTTCCCCTTTTTGGCTGCGTAATCCAATTGATTTCGTAGTTAAAGTTATATTAATAAAACATTCTTTGAGACCCTTATATTGACGGTTTATATCAATTTCATAAACAAATGGTGTTAGGTTTTTCTCAGTGTGTTGACAAAATTTTGTGTCAATTTTATTGTATTGTATTTCAATTGATTTTATGTAATTTGTAAACTTTTGAGTTGTAATTGGAAGTGCACTAGCCTATGTACTAGGTGCTGTTTTAGAAGTGTTATGTTTATAATGTTTTAAAATTACTTTTACAACAAATCTGAGGTGGTTAGTTGTTATTGATTATAATTTGTACCCACTATGGAAATTACTTTTTTCTCCATTAGTAAGGGCTAGTAACAACCTGCCACTTAAATTTTGTTGTGAAATTATTGTGAGAATGCTATAGGTATAATATTTCTTAATCAATTTTAGACTAAACACAATTAAAGCATTAAGGTAATTAGCCAAATAATTAACCAAACCACTCAACAATAGCATAGATAACCATAATTGAACAAAACAATAATGTAAAGGCAGTAAATCTCCTCTCAAGATATGGCAATGGTGAGAGGAAAGAGTGTAGAGAAAACTAAGGTGTTTGGCTAGGAATTGATAGGCTCAAATCTCCTAACTCTCAAGAAGTTTCTCTAGAGTTTTCTCTCTGAATCTCTACATTTAAATTCGTGGGAAAATTGGGTATATATCGTAGGAGAAAAGGAGGCACAGTAGGTGAACTAAGCAACTGATTTCTCTACAATGCAGAGGCACTAATAAGTTACCCTGCTCTAACTAAAATTTAAAATCATCACGTGCTCCTCACTTGCCAACTTGCGTGTACTCATTCTCTGAACCACTTGCGAGTTAATCCTAAGTTCCACTAATCCAACAAAGTAGCAATTCTTCGTCAAGTTTAACCCCAATCCAAGTACATTAAGGGCACGTTTGATACACTGTAATGATTATTACATGAGAATATGAATAAGTATTATAAGAAATACATTAAGTTGGAATGTAATAAGTATTACTATTTATTAGTTTGGTGACCATTTAGGAATAGAATCCTGAATATGCATCAACAATTTAATAGAGTGTAAAAAGAATGTGTAATTAAATCATTTTCAAATCAAATTTCCTAAAATACACTTATTTTAGGGTGTTCAAAATAGAACTAATAATTAACAATAAGGAAAATTTATCTTCTTTCTTGTTGAAGATGTGGCAACTAATGGCTTTTTAGGAAAAAAATTTTAAAAAGTTATTATATAAGGTAAATGAATAGATATTCAGTACTTTTGATAAGGAATAATTATTTTTTATTTTGAAGAATAACTATTCATAAGGAATAACTATTCATTGTAATAAAAACATAATCAAACAACCGAATAATTATACTATAGGAATATTTATTACATTACAGTATCTATTACAGTCTACTAAATGTGGCCTAAATCTCATAAAATACATAAAAATAAATGCATGGAATTACAACAAATATGACACAGAATAAAGCCAACAAAACACACTATGAAAATTCACAACTTAACAATAATTGTAATTGAGATGAGGGGTGCAAATGCTGGAAGAAGAAAGAATTCAGCTCAAATGAAAATGTCATATTAAGCAACTTTCAAGCTAGTTGGATAGTTTTATAATATCGTACGAAGATAGTTTCGCTTGACATTAGTCTAATTTAGGTCAAGCAAAATTCCTAACTTCGAAGAAATTAGTTACTTTTGTTCTTTGTTGTTCCTATCAAATTACCCCTCTTGTATTCTCTTTATACCCATGAACATACACTTTAATTCATAGATTGAAGAGTGAGAGAGCTACCCACTTCCTCAGAACAAAATATCCGTTGTAGTTTCACACCTTCACCCTCTCAAATTGCCATATCATTAGAGAGAAGATCCAAGCCTTACACCATAGATACTTTGTGTGATCTTTGTTTTAGCTTGGTGTTGGGACTTGGGAATCACAAGAGCAATCCCCACAAAATCTTCAAAAGACCTTGAAGTGTCCAAAGAAGCTTGGACTTGTGGTTGGTGGCTCAACTTGCAGAACCAGTTGCTACTAAGGAAAGAAAAGGGGATTGGTGTAATTGGTTGCTAGCAAGAGTGGGTAGCTCAAATACATCTATATTTACTTAGCTCGAGGGGGTTGTAAGTGTAATGTATCACACCTATTCTTACTAGTGAATTGATTTGGTGCTATAAGCTCCAATTTTTTATTATTATCTGATTTGGGTTTTTCTCACTGTAAACGCTTCGCGATGTTTGAGGGTGTAAGTATTAGGGAGGATTTGCTATTGTTGTTATGTTGTCAACGCATGATAATTGTGAAATTTTCTTAAAACTTGTAATTAGCAGTAATTGCCGCCCGAGGGAGGGGGGGTGTCTAAACCAGTGTTTCTCAAATGGGGGTAATTAACTTTCTTTATTCAATAAAAAGTAAAAAGAATTAGGAAAAGTGACCGTGAATGAAATTTGATTTGAATTAACTTTCACGCCATCGTTTTAATGGATTTCAGCTCATGACTTACCTAATAACACTAAAGAATAAAAATCTTTATGTTATATTTTGATTTTTGAGTATTTGTATTTTACTTTATGTTTCTTCAATCACAACTATACATAATTTTTTTTTTTTTTTTTTTTTTGTCTTTTTCTTGTAAAATAACAAGGTTTAAAATTTTAAAAAAAAAAAAAAAAAAAATCAAGCCCATCCGAAAAAGTCAAGTGTATCTTGTATTGTAAAGTACCATGGGCCAACTATAATACAAAAACAAATTTAAGTACCATAGAGCTGAAACGCCGAAAGAAAAAAGTACGTACAAGTTGGAACCAAAGAATTTGGTTCAAATCGTTGGTATATACGAACTAAATTTAGGAGACCGAAAGCTCAACTCAACAGGTTGGAGGACCATGTCCGTGCTTGCACAACGACATTAAATGACATACACCGTTTTAGGTTTTGTGGCCATTTTCACTTTCTTAAATTTTTTTTGGCCTACATGTTTCTAAAGTGTTTCGCTTAAATTTATTATTTTCAGATGGTGGGTGGTCCTTATTATAGTGCCTGCTAAGTGCTAACCGTGTGACCCATATCGAAAAAGTTGGATAGAGAAATTAATTGATTACAAGAAAAATGAATCTTAAAGATCCTGAATAATTGTTGAAACTTGTAGTAATAAAGTTGCATTGTTTGCTGAGTTTTGAGAAATTAATTGTAGAATAGGCTGTGGCTTGCACTTTTGGTTTTGGGCTATTAGAATGGTCCATGATTGATATATATAGGTACCAAACCTATGGAATTTCCTCAACTTCCCACCATACATTATATAGATACAGAGACTTACACACATAAAGCACAAGCTAGGAAAATGATTGAATGATTAAAATCAAGGTAACGTTGATGGATGCCTTTGTTGTAATTGTTAATAGGTCCAATGTATGTTTTATTTTAGAAATTTTTTTTTGAGAATTAAAAAAGCTGTCAAAGTTTGACAATTTTTTCACTGAGAATTTTTTTCTTAAAATAGTTTATTAACATATACCCTAAGGGCATACATCAATAGGAATTTATTAACTTGTGCATTTAGGGCATATATTAGTAAATTATTTTTAAAAACTTTTATGAAAAAATAAAAAAGTTATAAACTTTTTTACGTCACTTTCATAAAAAATATAAAAAGCTGTTAACAACATTTATTATTTTATCATTTTTTCAAGAAAATATTTTTAAAAATAGCTCCTAAACCAATGCCCTTAAGGCATTGGTTAACATTTCTCTCAAAATAAAAGCAAATAAAGAATACATCAAGAGAATTGATCAAAATTGGATAAAAATATAAACATTACTTATGAGACTTGGGTAAATACTAAATATATATCACCTACTACCATTTTTTTTAATATTCAATTTATTCTTTAAGTGCAAACGTCATTTAATGCCGTTTAAATATTAACCATCTCCTCTTACTTTTTTCTCTATCTCTAGTCGCTCTATTTATCTTCCATCAACTATCTAGTCACTCATTCATGTATATAATTGTTATAATGCGATCACTAAGAGGCGACTTTTAAATTGTGTGCAGTGTTGTTTGTGTTTAGGAAGCAAACTAAATGTTTTTTAAAAAATCTTGGTAATACCTAATATTATCCTAAACTTTAGGGTTAATTTTTTTTTAAAAAAAATTTTCCTTAAAATTTGTTCTCCTTTTATTTGGAAAAACAAAAGAGTATATTTAAAAGTCACTTCAATTCATTGAATTTTTTCTTTTATAATAAGTGGGAGGGATTTGAACCCACTTTTTTTTCCCCTTATAAAAAGTTATAAACAAAATATCAATTGTGCCACAAAACTATGTTAAACAAGTTGGA
>NW_027069487.1:1949836-1963640 GCF_002906115.3 Quercus suber | reverse complement strand
TGATAACAAAGATGATCACAAGGAAGCAAGAGCAGAGCAAGATACAGTGGAGCATAATCACAGTAAAGGCCAAAGTAATGCATAAACGACATCTATATGTATTTGAATGAAGAAACGGCATGTAGTTTAGTAACTTGTTTTCTGTTTTGAGTTGCATAAGTGTTCACATGTGGGAGAGTTAGTTTTTGTACGTGTGAGAGTTAGTTACTCTTCTGTTAGTTTCAGTTATTCAGTTAGAGTTAGTTTTCCTAGCTTAGATCAATCTATAAATAGTTTTGTACTCTCATTTTCTCATTTCAATGAAATACATATCAATTCATTCAATCATTGATATGGTATCAGAGCAAATTCCCAAATTTCTTTAGGTTTTGTTTTCTTTCTTTTCTTCTTCAGTTTTCTCAGAAACAGAGTGTCTTTCTCGAGAAATTTTTTTTTTCTTTTCTTCTTTCTTTAAAGAAAATCTTCGTTTTCTTTATCATCAATGGCTTCCGCTGCCACAACCACAACTACCACTGGTTCTGCAAATGGTTCTATACCTGGAAATCCATCTTCCTCTTCTTCTCAGGAGTCACCAATGGATGATCCCCTGTTCTTGCATCATGCTGAGAACCCAAGCTTAGTACTAGTTACACAGCCTTTAATTGGTGGAGAAAACTATTCTGCTTGGGCTCGAGCAGTGAGGAAGGCCTTGCTCACCAAGAATAAGCTGGGATTTATTGATGGGACCCTTACTCTCTCATCATCATTGGTTTCTACTCCTTCGAATGTGCAAGCATGGATTAGGTGCGACAACATGGTTGGAACTTGGCTTACCAATTCAGTCTCTTCAAAGCTTCAAGCAAGCATTATATACGAAGATACTGCTCTAGAAATATGGAATGATTTGAAGAATCGTTTTGCCCAAACCAATGGACCAAGAGTGTTCAACCTTCAAAAGGAAATTGCAGAGCTACACCAAGGAGAGATGAGCATCACTGATTTCTTTACCCAGCTAAAGGTCTTTTGGGATCAGTTGCAAAATCTTAGTCCATTTCCCACTTGCACCTGTGGAAAGTGTATGTGCAATATCAACAAAAGACTTAGTGATCTACAAGGAAGAGAATCTGTGATGAAATTCTTAATGGGAGTGACTGAGTCTTTTTCCCAGGTCAGGTCTCAGGTGTTGCTCATGGATCCTATTCCATCACTTAGCAAAGTTTACTCTTTGATGATTCAAGAAGAAACCCAAAGATCAATTCCAAATGCACCTGTTGTTAAAGTAGACTCTACTGCTTTGGCTGTTAAGGTATCCACTGATCAAGTGAATCATATTACTAATCTTGTTAATTCTGGTGGGAAGGGCAAGGATAGGCCAATTTGTACACACTGTGGCAAGACTGGTCATACCATGGATAAATGCTATAAACTACACGGGTTCCCTCCTGGCTTTAAGTTCAAGAACAAAACTACTATGGCACATCAAGTTTCCTCAGGATCAAGTTCAGAATTTGTTTCCCCAATGCATCAATTTTCTTCTGCCTTCACCCTGAGCAGTGTCAACAGCTTTTAGCTTTGTTTGGTGCATCCAACTCTTCCCTTGCAACATCACCTCAAGCATTAGACACCCAATGGTCAATGCAGCATCCTCCTCTAATTCTGCCAATGTAGCAGCAGCAGGTATGGATTTTTCCCATAGTGTTTTTGCTGCACAAATGGTGAATAGGAGGGCTTATGGTGGTAAAACTTGGATTTTAGACACTGGTGCAACCGATCATTTTGTATGTTCAGTAGATTTGCTAACTTCAATCACAGCTATTAGGCAGTCTTTGGTTCACTTACCTAATGGGGAATCAGCTCAAGTAACCCACATTGGAAATGTTACTCTTTCCCCTTCCCTTACACTTAAGAATGTTCTTTGTGTCCCATCTTTTCTTTTAATCTTCTGTCTATTAGTTCTTTAACTCATTCACAGCCATTTTGTTGCATTTTTCTGTCTGCCTATTGTTTTCTTCAGGACCTTACTTTCTGGAAAACGATTGGGGTAGGCAAGGCACATGATGGATTGTACCTGTTGCAGTCAACCAGCCTTCAAGAACCATCTAGCTCCTCTTTTGCTACCTTCTTGTCTGCTCACAACCTTACTGATGTTTTTGGTCATTTCACTGCTGCCACTTCCACATCTGTCCCTTCTCAGTCTTCATCTATCTGGCATGACAGGTTGGGGCACCCCTCTGATGTCAAACTCAATAGCCTATGTCATGTAATTCCTTCTTTAAAAATTTCTTGTAATAAAAGATGTCAAATCTGTCCTATGGCAAAACTTAAGAGATTGCCTTTTCCATTTCATAATAATATCAGTTCTCATGCTTTTGATTTGGTTCATATGGATGTGTGGGGTCCCTACTCAACTCCTACTTTAGATGGCTTCAAATACTTTCTAACTATTGTAGATGATGCTACAAGAGCTACATGGTTGTTTTTAATGAAGTGTAAATCTGAAGTTAGGCAGCTTTTCTACTCTTTCTACACCATGGTTCACACTCAGTTTAGTCTTAAAATCAAAACAGTAAGAACTGATAATGCCAAGGAATTTAACATGTCTGAGTTCTTCAATTCTCATGGAATTGTCCATCAAACCAGCTGTGTTTACACTCCACAACAAAATTCTGTTGTGGAGAGGAAACATCAGCACCTTCTTTGCATAGCCAGAGCCCTTCAAATTCAATCACAGCTCCCTCTTCAGTTTTGGGGTGATTGTGTTTTACATGCTGCCTACCTCATCAATCGACTTCCAACTCCTTTGTTACATAATAAAACCCCTTTTGAGCTCCTTTTTCACAAAGTTCCAGACTATTCTAATCTCAAAGTTTTTGGTTGCCTATGTTTTGCATCCACCATTCCTCAACACAGATCAAAGTTTTCCCAAGAGCAAGAAAGTGTGCCTTTCTTGGTTTTCCTTTCAATGTTAAAGGTTTTAAAGTTTTTGATCTTGAATCTCACACGGTTTTTGTTTCTAGAGATGTCATATTCCATGAAATGTGTTTCCTTTTGTTTCAAATTCAATTAAGTCTGTCCAGCAACCAGCTTCTATTCCTGTGTCTTCTATTCCTGCTGTTGATCCTCTTCTTGATCCTTTCATTCATCCTACATCTACTTCTGCTATGCCTCATGATTCAATTACTCATATTCATCATTCTATTGATGATGACTTGCTTGATGAGGTTCCAGTTGAGCCCCCTGAACATAATGTTAATCCTATACCCCTTAGAAAATCATCCAGACCTGTCAAACAACCATCCTATTTGCTAGCTTACCACTGCAATCAGGTCTCATCTGTCAATCTGCCTCTCCTTCCCAATCAGGTACTTCTCATCCACTCTCTTCTCATCTTTCTTACCAACACCTCTCTTCTTCTTACAAATCTTTTTGCTGTTCCATTTCTTCCCTTATTGAGCCTACCCATTATTATCAATGCTGCTTCTCTCCCAAAATGGAAAAGCCATGTCTGCTGAAAAGCTGCCCTTGAGAGCAGAAATCAAACTTGGAACTTATTACACCCCCTGCCTGTTGGTAAGAAGCCTATAGGGTGTAAATGGGTGTAATATGATCAAGTATAAGGCCAATGGTTCAGTTGAAAGGTACAAGGCACGGCTTGTTGCTAAGGGATTTACACAAAAAGAGGGTGTGGACTATTTGGAGACTTTTTTTCCTGTGGCCAAAATGGTTTCTGTCAAGGTACTACTTGCTGTGGCTGCCATTAAAGGCTGGTACCTGAGTCAATTGGATGTAAACAATGCTTTTTTGCATGGTGATTTGGATGAAGAAGTCTACATGGCTCTTCCACAAGGGTTTCATAGCCAGGGGGAGATAGTTTGTAAGCTGAATAAGTCTTTGTATGGGCTTAAACAAGCATCCAGGCAGTGGTTTGCCAAATTTTCTGGCACTTTGCTTCAGCTTGGTTTTATTCAATCCAAAGCTGACTACTCATTGTTTACTAGGAGGAAAGGTGATGTTTTCATGATGCTTTTGGTGTATGTGGATGATGTCTTGGTAGCTTGCAATGATAAGGCTGAAATAGACAGATTCAAGGTTTTGTTAGATGACAGGTTCAAGCTTAAAGATTTAGGTGACTTGAAATACTTCCTTGGATTGGAGGTTGCCAGATCAGCCAAGGGAATTGCACTTTGTCAAAGAAAGTACACTCTTGAAGTACTTAATGATGCTGGTATGTTGGGGTGTAAACCAGCTAGAACTCCTATGGAACAAAGTCTGAAACTAAGTCAGTTGGCAGGTGAAGAACTTAAAGACCCGAGCATCTACAGAAGGTTAATTGGAAGGTTGCTGTATTTGACCATCACAAGGCCAGACATTACTTTTGCTGTCCATAAGCTTAGTCAATACATGTCCAAGCCAAGCCACATCACAGCACAGAATTCTACAATATCTGAAGGCTGAACCAGGGAAGGGTCTCATGTTCTCTTCCAGGCAGATTTGCACTAAAAGGCTTTGCAGATGCTGATTGGGCTTCATGCTGTGACACAAGGAAGTCTCAGTAACAGGTTATAGCATCTTCATTGGTGATTCTCTGGTGTCTTGGAAATCAAAGAAGCAGTCCACAGTTTCCAGGTCTTCAGCAGAGGCGGAGTAGTATAGGGCTATGGCAGTTGCAACATGTGAAATTGTGTGGATTCTATACTTTTCTAAAGGACATTGGAGTTAAGCATGACAAAGAGGCATTGCTGTTCTGTGATAGTCAGGCAGCTTTGCACATTGTTCCAATCCCGTTTTCCATGAGAGGACCAAGCACATTGAAATAGACTGCCATGTGGTTAGGGATAAAGTAAAATGAGAGTACAAAACTATTTATAGATTGATCTAAGCTAGGAAAACTAACTCTAACTGAATAACTGAAACTAACAGAAGAGTAACTAACTCTCACACGTACAAAAACTAACTCTCCCACATGTGAACACTTATGCAACTCAAAACAGAAAACAAGTTACTAAACTACATGCCGTTTCTTCATTCAAATACATATAGATGTCGTTTATGCATTACTTTGGCCTTTACTGTGATTATGCTCCACTGTATCTTGCTCTGCTCTTGCTTCCTTGTGATCATCTTTGTTATCACTCTGATACTAAGAGCATGATAGAAAGTAAGGTGGAGTGAACTTAAGTCACTTGTTCTATGAAATTTAGGAACTAGTGTTTTTTGGTATCTTGAAAGAGAATGCTAATGTCATTGGTGGGCCCAGTTTAAAAGTAGTAACAAAAAAAACAACTTGTTACATAAGATTTTTTGTAAAATTGTTGTGGATATAACATTACTTATCTGTAAATCAGGCAAAAGATACTCAGGTGAAAAATGATTGGTTGTATAATTTATAGTTGGTTTAGGGGTGTAGACTTGGTATAAGGATCAACAATAGTTTGAGAAGATGGAAAGGAGAGGAAGAGTAGGAAATGTTGAATTTTTTTTTTTTTTTTTTGGAGGACATGTTGAAATTGATTGCACATTTTATGCTCCTATTTAGAAGCCAAAATTAAAAGATATCGTATAGCTAGTCTTTTTAAAATAGGAATTAAGATCATAACACTGGTATCCTTTATGTTCAGTGCTCAAGCTTTCGACCCAATACGTGAGGCAAGTGTATTATCCTTATCTGCTCCTCATTTCAAGCATATACACTACTATCTAACATTCGGAAAAGAAAGAAACTAACAATATAAGATGGAATTCTTACCATCTTCATTTAACAATGTCAATAAGATGTCCTTAGAAGGAAGTTCTTCCAATGCAGCAATCACAACTTTCTTAACAATCCATCCATGGTATGGGGCAAAAACTTGCTCATAAGCTGCTGTAAATGGCTCAACCAGTGAATTTCCCCTGTCATGGTGGAAAGGCGTTATATATGAATTTATGTTTAAATATAACAATTGTTAAATAGACAATATTATTAGTAACGCGATGTGTTATACCATGTTGTGTATACTAGAGTAGATGCGGAAGATGAAGCATAGAATAGGAACACTGAGAACACAAGGGTTACATGGTTCAGCCTTGACGAATTACATACATGGAGGAATCCCTTAAGGGCTACATATTTATTGTATAAGAGTGTAGTACAAAACCTGTGTTACAATGAATCTTAACATGAGTATATATAGGCGACTAAACCCTAGATTACTAGTATAAGTAGAAGTGGGCTTGGGCCTATTACATTGGGCTAATATGACTAATATATATCTCTAGCAACAATGATCTATGAGAGAATAGTATGCATATAAGGCCAATAATTTTATTATATGATAAAATAGTATTTTACTTCGTTACATGCATAACATGAATCTGAATATCAGTATCACCATTCACCAAGCAGATTGAAAATAGGACACAAGGCAGGAAGTTTTACAGGGAGAGCCCAATAATAAGAAAAACAGAGTGGATGAATCCACGATGTTCACGTAAATTGGAAGGTTCATTTGTCAAGGTAAGCAAGTAGGTTTTTTTTTTTTTTTTTTTTTTTTTGATAAGATAGTTTTTCAAACCTATGATGTTCACTTTATAATAATTATTTTTTATTATCAGACTTAGATACTAATTGGTTTTTTGTATTGGTAGAAATTAATTTCTAACTCTCCCATTCAATGACAAGAGAGTTTACTAGTTAAACTAACTAGAATCTATGAGCAAGTTGTTTGTAAGTCCCTTTACTAGTGGACGAAGGCAAGAGAGACCAACCACATATCTCGTTAATGTTAAGCATGATAAAGGTGAGCCTTAGTGTTAACAAGATTATGTGACCAGATTCATCAAAGAAGTGTTACAAATACAAGAGACAAATGAGAAAGTAGCTTTAATGGCCTTCATGGGAGGACTATCATCTACAAAGTTTCTATTCTCTTTGTTAAAGTTACCACCCAAAGTTATAGCTAAGTGATGTCTGAGGTATGAAACATATGAATGTTGAGGACACCAATTGAGTTGAGGTAAAAAAACATATGAATGATGACTGATGGAAAGTGGGTCAGATGCATTATTATAAATAAAAAATTAATTTTTAAATAGAATTTAATATTGGTAAGTTTATATTTATTATTTTTTTCCTTCCTTTTAATTTTTTTTAAGCTTCAATTCTATGGGGTTTGTCGTAGCTGCTGTAGATAATTTGTGGGTTTCAAAATTTTACTATATTTGTTGCATTGCAAAATTGATCAAATATGAAAATATTTTTCATAAACCGTGAAATCCTTTGTAAAACATTGTAAAAGGTTTCACCTAATAAATTTGGTAAATTTTTTTTATAAAAAAACATAATAGCTCTCCCTCCATCTGGTGGCTAGGTCACCAGTTCGGTGGGTAGAGTTGTTGATCTGATCACTGGATCTAGTGGTCCAGTGACAAGAGCAAGCAATCTGGCTAACTCTGGTGACTAAGCCATTGGTTTTGGTGGTTTGTACGTGAAAAATTAAAATGCTGCACCAAACATCTTAAATGTTTTGTTGAAAATGTTTTCAAATTGAAACATTTTATGGCTAAACATATAAAGCGTTATTTTTTATTTTATTTTTTTATGCATAACATTGTTGGTGTGGTAGCTCAGCAATTATTTATTATTTTTTTTTTTCCTTAAACTTAAATTCTCCATTATCTTTTCTTTTTTCTTTTTTTTTTCTTTTTTTCTCCTTTATATCTCTTCGCTTTTTCACCTCTTTAAAATTTGGGATTTTGTTATAAACCAAAATTTTAAATATTAAGAAGGATAGAGAAGGAAATGCTGAGAATATATATACATATATAAATAGCAATCAAGGAAGTGAGATGAAGTGAGATCAATGTTGATTATACTCTTAAAACTTTTAAACTGAGTAATTTTTTCAATTTATTTTAAAGAAACTAGATGTCTCAATTTTAGTATTTAGGCAAATCTCACGTTCTAAAAAAAAAATTCCTCCCTAAAGGCATACGAATTAACTTCCATTTTTTTCCCCCTACCGTTAAACTTGCATGGTTTTAAAGCATTAACAAATGCAATTCACACACCTTTCTTTTTCCTCTTTCCTTTTTTTTTTTTTTTTTTTTTTTAAGAATCATATATTCAATTCATCCATCTCTGAATGGAAAAAAAAGAAAAAGAAAAAAAAAATCAATTATTTTCACATCTCTTAATTTTTTTTATTGGGAGCAAGGGTACGTAGTGTGTATTAAACTTTTATGTGAAAAAATTATACTATTATTATAATCATTATTCGTATAGGTAGTGTTTGTTACACGGGTTTTTTAAACCGAAATCATGAGTATTTTTGGCATACCCGCTAGCAAGAACTTGCTCCAGCATCACCCTCACCAGGTCAATTACACGCTTAAGCCGCACCAGGTTTCTGCAATGACTACCAGTATTTTTGGCAGATCCATTTTCAGTCTCACCTTCCAGTAAAGCCTGTACTGTGTCTGTGTCGTATGTCTTCGAGGCTTCCTCAAGATTATTCACCTTTCATTGGTTGTATTACAAATCGGGAGAGATCGAGTTAAAGTAGTGTATAATGAAGAACAAAGAAATTATAGCAAACTTCAGAAACATTGTTATAGAAGATATTAATTGTAAGTAATTATATGGGTTCACACTTCACGGTACCTTGCTTTGGAGCTCCAAGTCCGCAAACCTAAAAGCTATTCCTAGGAAGAAGATGGAAGGAGTACTTAGACGGCCAAACTGAACTACATCACTATCTTGAGGTGTGGATTCTCTGAGTTTACACTACTGGAAAGCCCCTCGATTGCATCTGCCAACTTCCTCAAGGGATTGTCTCGTGCTGCCATTGCAATTGCAGGCCAGTAAGTTCACAGAAGATTAAAGGTTAGCTTCTCAATCACAATATATATTAGTGTGTAGAGAAGTAATTAAGGATTGCACAACCAGGCTTTCATGTGTTTAATTTATTCTTTGTAACTAGCGGTGAAACCAAGCGATGCTCTGATATTAAAGTATCATTAGAGAAAGTTCCATAGGTTTTGAAATGGATTTAAAAAAGCATACAAGGATCAACTTGAGGCCTGTAATTTTGGAGGGACAAAGACCTTAAAAATTGTTGGAAAACGTAACTATTGAAACCAGCCTCTGCTGGGAAAATTGAGGCTATGGAATGATCCAGAGTTGTTTCATAAATTTCAGAACCGTTTGATGGAGACCTGACTGGTTGGAAGCATGACGCTATGGAATCAAAGACTCGTGGACGAGCTTCGTTAGATTCAGAGCTAGCACTACCATCAATCTCAGTCTCAGACACGGTGGGTGGGAAGAGTGATGGGATGGAAAATCAGATCGGAACACCGTGACCCACAACCCAATACTTGATCTGAAAGGAGAGAGAGAGCGTGAGAGGTCTGAGTGAGAGAGAAGGAGGATAAAAATAATAATAAAACCCTTTAGCTTAGAGCATTCACCTTAGCTGTTTCATAAAGACGGCGAAATCACCACCCTACTAGTAATTCTTCACCACAACAACTCAGATCGGAAACCAAAATCACCGCCAACACCACCGGAAATCAGATCGGAACACCGTGACCCACAACCCAACACTTGCTCTGAAAGGAGAGAGAGAGCGTGAGATGCCTGAGTGAGAGAGAAGGAGGATAAAAATAATAATAGAATCCTTTAGCTGAGAGCATTTCTAGCCGCCTGTGTGAATTGTTACTTATACCTACACTTCGGCTTTAAGAGAGAACCGGCTTGTTTATAGTAAAAGTTTTCACTGGACATGTTAGATCTTAGACACGTGTTTAAGAGTGGACACGTGTCCAAATCTTGCCGTGTCCAGTGAAAATTTTCAGAGCCTCTTCAATATATTAGCTAAATCTATATTTTGGATAGTAAGTTCAAAAAATTAGCTCCAACCGATTTTCTATATGCAAAACTTTTTCAAACTTTTTTTGAAGTTGCTAAAGTCATTCGCTTGATCTAAAGAACATTGTAGCAACTTTAAATAAATTTTTCTACTTAAAAAAATTCATATATCTCAATAAAAAAATAATTCTTTCTCTCTCCTCTTACAGCTACAAACACAACAATCTTTTTTTCAAACATATCTAAACTCAAGCATACTCAGATTATCAAAATACAAACTCAAAAATGCAATTTAAAAAAAAAAGAAAAGACAAAAGTCATTTGACCCATATGGACTACGTTGGAAACGAAGATGGACAACAGCACAGTGACCCATCTCTCTTGTTCTTTCTCTCTATACCTCTTTTCTTTCTTTTCTTATCGCGGAGAGAGCTAGTGAATGTTTTGGAATCAAGTAAAAAAGAAAAGAAAAAGAGAGAGCTAGAGAAAGAAAGAGAGAATACGGGCTGAATTCGCTGGAATGTTCTTGAAAGAGGGAGAAAAATAAAATAAAAGAAGGGGGGAGATAGAGATAGGACCATGGTTTTAAAAACCGAACCGGTCATCGAACCGTTTTTAAAAAAATTTCTTGTTCAACCTCGGTTTTTGACTGGTTTTTCGGTTTTTGACCAATTGTTGACCGGTTTTAGGGGTTTTAACCGGACCAAACTGGCTCCCAGTTCTCGTTGAACCAATCGGACCGGCCGGTTTGGTCTGGTTTTTAAAATAGTGGATAGGACATTGGACACGTATGGATGAAAATTAAATGAAAGAAATAAAAAATAAAAAATCCTAATTGAGAAATGCTACTGTAATATTTTTCACAATATTTTCACAATAAGTTTTAAGTAACGGAAGAAAATAACAAATTTTCAATTAAAATACAATCCCATATTAGAAGTACATCAAGCATTTGAACAAGCTAATTCAGATATCCTGGCTACACAATTGCCATACAACATTAACAGACGACGAATAACGAAGCTAACCACATATTTTCTTTTAAAGAAATGTAGCTCCTTTAGAATCCAAATGACAGCATCTTCAAGTCCATGCATTTGAAAGCAGCTTGCAGCACACTTCCACATGGGCTGCCAATCCAGTGTCATCTCTATTCCACAGCATTTGACATATCTTCCGGTTCTTTCAGTCTTCAGCAAATTAACAAGCAATAGGGTAAAGAATTAATAAATTGTGGGATATATATATCTATATATATATATATATACTCAAATTATTTAGGAATCACCTAGTGATATCAAGTTATCCTGAAATTGCTAGAATCACAAGTGAAAGTGGTTTGGAAAATTGGGCACCAAGAAGAATATCAGACATAATCAATTGCATGAACAAATACAATGCTCGGTAAAATATGTATTCTCTTGAAATGATTTTACCAATTTCTCTACTACATGAGGAAAATAAATGCGGATAAAAAGGTGAATGTAAGGAAAACCATGATGGAAACATACCTCTTCTTTAGGAGGTTATAGTGGCGTTCATTGTTAAAGTGGACTTGTTTGGAGCTGTGAAAGTTAGATGTTCTGAAATTTGGACAGTCTCGAACATGCAAATGTTCCAGAAAAGGGCACTCTAAGGAAGAATTTCCATCATAGAAATTAACAAGAAGTGCTAGATTTTGCAGTGCTAAGGTCTTTAGTCGAGGTAATGTAATTTTATCCAAAGTAATTCCACCATCTTTCTGAATAATTTCATCCAAGTCAGAGCAATCCTCTACCCAAAGCTCTTCCAATTGCAAAAGACCTTGAGACATGGAGGGTGAGAAGAGAAATTTCAATTTGTTGCATTTAATGACAATCACAGTTTTGACATTTCTGAAATCTGCAAGCTGACAAGGGCCTTTCCATATGCTTGCCAATTGAGAAAGATTGTCCAATCTGAGTTCTTTTAACCTTTCCAAGTAACGACGTCCTTCCTCTAATCCTTCAAATCCAAACACCTCCGTAATAGAATTCCCAGTTACCTTCAGTATTTCCGGAGTATTCAACCTCTGTATCATGTTTGAATGCAGAAGTGAGTTCTCCAGGTAACTACACTGTTGCACCTCCAAGAATTTAAGTTTTTCAAAGGACCCAGGCGGTAGTTGACCAACACACATCTCTTTCACAGATTCCATATTGTGAATGTGTAATTCCTGCAAATTTTCAAACACTGTAGTGTTTGGGATTCCCTCTACTGCTAAGGGTATTAAACATTGTTCACTGCAGCTTTGTTCAACATAGAGACACTTCAAACCAAACAACCACCCCTTATCATATTCAACAAGAATGTTTTTGAGATTCCAGCACCATGAATAGATAAGCATCTCTGCTTTCTCGGCCACAACCTTGATGAACCAATCTGGTAAGGTGCTCATTGTAGTGTCAATAAACAAGGTCCTTGTACGTACCCGTTTTAGTATGGACAAGTTCGAATTCAATTGCCTGTTGAATAATGACCCATTCATACATATGTCAAACTTCTCCCACTTTGGACTAATGTTTACATTACGAGGCAAGCAATTAACACCTTCTATGTCAATCTTCAAAACTGTTAGTTGAGGCAAGTTTATCAACTCTTCAAGGCTTGCATTCCTTTCTTCGTTGGTTCCCCCCACCCTGTTACCCCATTGGCAAAAGCTTCCTTGCAAGAATAACTCCTCCAACCCATGTAATCTTGATATTATGTTCGGCGAGATAGTTTGGATATAAGCACAAGATCTCATATCCAACATCCTTAACTCAGTCAATTCTGCTAATTCTTCTGGGAAGGTATTAATAAAAGATCTATTGAGGCTAAGTATTTCCAGCTTCTTGAGTCCTAATATTGAAATATCTTTTGACTTGCAACGGTCCATATATAAGGTGCAAAGGTTCTCTAGGAGTCTAATTGATGGTGGAAGTGACAATACCGGCAACCCACTTATATCCAACACCTTAAGGGTATTCATTCTATTAAAGAACCCACTTGGGATTTCCCTCAAATTTTTATTTTCCTGCAACAACAAGGCTTGGAGTTTAGGGCATACCGGCTCATCAGGAAGTCTTTTGATATCATTGAACATAACTGAGACTGCAGTGTAGCTTTCAAAACGAGTGTCTCGCTGTGGCCACTCTTCTAAAGCAGAACCAGCTTGTGCTATAAAAAGCTCCTCATTTCCTGATGATGATATCAATTTAGCATTATCACGTACAACATCGTGCATTTTTACAAATGCATCCTCATCACACTCTAACAACAATCCTGAGTCTATGAGATTTTTGGTGAAGGTATCAGCATCTCCTCTTGCTTCATCCAATGTGTCAACATGATGAAACAGGCGCAGCCCCATCCCATACCTCGCCAAAACCTCCTTGTTGATATTGTGATTGATGTCGCGGAAGCCTGAAGAGAAGCACACACGATGCTCTCTTGATGGAGCAGAAACTAAACTGTTAGTTTCTGCGTAGTAAACTTCGAATCTACGATGGATTTCTTGAATCCACAAGGTGATAGGTCTGGAATCCACCAGAGAACACAATAGACACACGTCTAAATTTTTATTGATAATAAACTATGAAAAACGTTTACAGACTTAAGGGCCTATTTAAGGGCTCCTTAAAACTTGACTGACAGTAAAATATAATCTAAAATAACTCCTAATTGATACCTAACCATAACAGGAATCAAATTTGACCTAAAAAGTATTAAATGCACCTAAAAATAAGGAAATAAATCACCTAAACCTAAAATAACGTTTTTTTACATAAAAATACCAAAAATAATAAATTACAATAATTAAATAGTAAATTGTGTCCTACATCAGACCCCTCCACTTGAAACAAACTCGTCCTCGAGTTCATCTTTGAAATCTGAAATCTCCCATGCCAAGAGAACAAATACTTTGAATACTTCACCTTCTTTGTCTTCTTGCCAAACTTGAAAGTCATTAATTGG